>NC_051161.1:88751056-88811153 GCF_013339745.2 Dermacentor silvarum
AATAAGATACCGTCTATGGTTAGCCATTTCAATTGTTTTGGCACAGATTACCCTACATGCCTCAGAAACGTGCCGTTATATTCTTTTGATCCATGCAGGTCACACGATGGCACAGTTTTGTTCCAGGTTTCACCTTTCTGGAGCAGCTCATTAAGTACCGTGGCCACAGTTGTCCTAGGAATCTTGATAAGCTTTGCAGCAGGTATGAACCATACTGCCATATTCAACTAAGTGAGATACCTTGCGTGCGTTCACTGTTCACCTAACTTGAACACGGCTCTCAACTTGCAAAATAAGCGGTGCGCGCACATGCTTCCTCAGGTGCGCTTCCTGAGAAGGCCAAGAATGCAATTGTCCCTACCGATCATTGTACGGAATTAGAGTAACTGCTTCGGCGATCGGCAAAAAGTTCCTTCAAGCTAGGGACTGCTTTTTGATCTTATACTTATCTTTATGCTCACATGAGGGGCTAGCTCTTTATTTTATTCGACATTAGATACAAACTAATATAAATATAGAGTAGCCTCTATACTGATTTTGAAACCGTCATGAAAGGAAACAAAAAAAACCATACAACTCTTTAACATTGAAACGAATCTTGGCGTGAATGTAATTGTGCTGACACCATGCTTTCTGCGTTTTATGACAGTTTCGTATTGCGCAAAATATGTATCATGCTTGAAACCCTTCTCGAGTCTAAATAGCTCATTAGGTCTTGTATAATTCAAACAAATGAAAATTCGATGTATTTTTTCTAGCTATAGAAGTGCGCTAATGCTTGACTAAATAATTTCTTTATAGAGGAATACTGTGTCTATTTTGGCCAAATGCGCGATTTTTGTTGAAGAGAATAACGACTATTCGCTAGAGGAAAGAACGAAGTCTTGACAGCTAACCAGTTTGGTTACCTCTCGCTTTGCAGGTGAGAACCGGCAGCGTCGAGCACATTCGAATCTTCTAAACAGCTGGTTTGTAAAAATGTGGAGAAAACTAGGAATTATGGAATGCGACGAACAACAGGTCAGTTTCTTACGCGTCTCAGTCTACTACTATTTTTTTCCTTGCGCCTATATTTCACTTCCAGTATTTATACTTGAAGTTTTGATATTTCACATATATTGCTTGGAATACAGAATATTGCCGCGAGTGGAAAGGCGAGAGAAGTCCACGGGCAGCGAACAGCCCCTCTACTGAAGCGGCCACTACAACCAACCAACCAACGTCGTTCACGTCGTACCTCCCCCCAGTCCGAAAGTGGGCGCCCGATCTGATGATGATGATTATAGAATGAACATGTAAAACACGCGTGGCAATATTCCCTCCCCTGAAAATGCGTCGTCCGATGCTAAAACACAATTGAGTCAGGTCACAAAAAATTTAAAGGAAGCCAAATGGAAAAAAAATGGCTGCAGCTTAGCTCAGCTAACCCTGGATGTGCAAAGAGAAAGCTTGGTTTAGCTAGGTTAAGTTTTCGTGTCACTTGGTTAACCTTTGATTAGCTTAAGCAACGTTGTGGTGCCGCTTCCGGCGTTGTGCGAGCCGAACGGCTCGCTCTTCCAGTCTCCGACGCTAGCTTTGCGCGCTTGGCATTCCGGACCCTCTCCAGTGAAGCAGTTCGCCGGGCGACATCCGCGGGGTGTTCAGACGCCGCTTGCCGACGACGGCTCAAAGCTTCCCATTTTGATCGCGAATGGCTCATGGTCAGTCAGGGGAACCAACCTGCAGTCATGGTCTGCTCCTGTGCTCTGCGCTCCTGTTATATCGGCGAAAGGTCAGTTATTTTCAACTCTAGTTTCCAAAGTTTTGCTCCGGGGTTCTCTTTAAAGGTGTCGTGACTCCAATCGACGCATCAGTTGGGGATAAAGGTGGTTATTTTTTTATGACCTTTCGCCTAGGCTGGGTGCGGGCTCTTATGCTACCAATGGCTCATACCCGCTAGCCGGGTATGGCCGATGTCAACCTACCCGGGGCGGGTTTACCGCCCCAGAGTTTCCCTTCCTCGGGAGTGTTGTATCTGCGGTCCTTCGGGACAAAGGAGGCCTCGTATACAGACGGGAAGCTATCAAGTGCTCTTCACGCTTGTCGGTTCTGGCGGCCGGGGAGTGTCATCTGGGACTGATGGATGAGCAATTAGTCTCCAGGCTGCAATGAGTCATCGGCCTCATGCGTCGCTAAACGGCAACGTCGCCCTTTGGTGCGTTTCCCTGAATTACCACCGCCACTCCCAGTGGAGTTGGACAGATTATACCCTGAGTTCTCGCTCTTCACGCTCCGTCAGATCACTCACTATGGCATTGACACCTTTCACCCGCACAATATTGAACGCCCGTTTGACCCTTGTTCGCGCCATCCACGGGAGATAAGAGAGATTATAGTTGGAAAGGGTGAAAGATTGGGTTAAAGTGCAGCGCGATAACTGTCTCTCAATAGATGACACCTCAACCGCGCTGCACAGGAGGATGGGGACTCAGAGATAAGAGAAGGGAAAGAGGTCGCAGGCACAGGAGCGGAAGCAGCAGTAGCATCATCTAAGGCGCCGCAGGTGCGTGGGGCTACGTCGCACGCTGTCGGAGAGAGAACACGCCGCCCGGCAGCACAGGCCGCATGAAAACAAAAAACAAAAAAAACAGAGGAAGGACGTAGCCGCCGAGAGACACCCGCCGGACCCCAACACCAACGCAGCACCTCGGGCGGCCCCGAGAGAGCCGCCGGGAGCCCACAGGCGAGGCCTACAGGCGGTCGACCAAACCCACGTCGTCGGCAAAGTTCAGCAGTGCGCGGAAGAGTTTCCGTGGCTCGATGTGCAGCCCGAGGGGTGCAAGACGTCCTCCACCGTCAAGCAGGGTAGGTTCTGCGTGCGGTAAACGCGGGCAAGAGTAGCCCGCGCTGTCGACAAAGCACTGCACTCGCACATCAGGTGTTGCAGCGTCTCGACAGCGCCGCAGTCCTGACAGAGGAGGGTCGAGGAGGCTCCGCGGAGGCGGTGCTTGCGCTCGGCGGGCCAGATGGAACCGGTCCGGAGTTGCGAGGAAGATGGCTCGCTCTCTCCTTGTGAAGCCGGATTCCGGAAGCAGGCGTGGCGGGCGACCACGCGCGACGCGGCTGTCGGGGTGGCGCAGCGCGAGCTCCTGTTTGAAGTGAAGCCGCGCCACGTCGAACGAGTTGACTCGCGTGGACAGCGGGGATAGGGGATCATGGGCGAGTTTGCCAGGTCGTCAGCTGCCTCGTTCCCGGCGACGCCGACGTGCGACGGTATCCACTGGAGGCACAGGTTGCACCCTTGTTGCTGCAGAGCATGCAGCCTGCAGGCTGGCGCAATGCGAACCTCGAGTCGCAAAGAATCGACACTCGGTTCAGGAACGGCGACTCTTCGAGGATGTCGGCCGCCAGATGGAGTCCCACAAGCTCTGCTGTGGTCGAGGAAGCTCGGTAGGACAGGCGGCACTGTCCCGCGACATCGAGGTGCGGCACAACGGAGGCGGCGGCCGCGGAACCGTCCTGGCGGACAGAACCGTCAGTGTACAGGTGTGCCCTCCCCACCAGGTCATTGTGTATCCGAGCAGCAGCCTCCTGCACCACAACGCAACGAGGCATGCGGTGCTTGGAGCGGACGCCCGGCAGGTCGAGGCACACCTGCAACGGCACAGGCTGGTTTGGTGGCGGCCAGGCTGCAGGGGAGGCCGGGGCGTCGACCACCAGGCTGTCGAAGAGCTCGAGGAGTTCCCCACACGCGACTTGGGCAGCTCGCGCAGGTATGACAGCATGGGGCCGGCACCGGGGGCACGGGAGAGGCGCTCCAAGTGGCCAAGGGCGCGCAGATCGGCAGTGAGGGAGACGGGCCAGCCGCCGGTTTCCACGAGCGTCTCTGCGACACGGGAAGCACCGGGAAGGCCGTGGCACATACGAAGCACTCGTCGGTGGTCGCCGTCGATGCGCCGCCACAGATGCGGTCGCAGGTTGCACAGTGGGAGCGCGTACACCCTGGACAGCGCTCCCGTACTGCACCGTACATGCCAACCGCGAACGAGGGGGGGGGGCAGCCGTCACCACGCGCGAGGAGCGCGCGCACCGCGCCCTCAACTTGCCGCATGGCAGCGCGAAGCCTCTTCACGGCGGGGAACCATGTCAGGCGATGGTCGATGGTGAGCCCGAGGTAGCGCACCATCAGCCGCCAGGGAAGGGGGACACCGTCGACGACCACGCAACCAGTGTGGCGCCGGGCAGCAGCGCGTGGATGGACCATGATGGCCTCCGAGTTTGCCGCCGACAAGCGCAGGCCAATGGCCTGCAGGAAGTCGCCGACCGCATCCGCCGCCGCCTGGAGCTGCACACGCATCCGCGCCATCGCCGCCGGCGGGCCACGGACGAAGAGTGCCAGGTCGTCCGCGTAGACAACGGCACGCACAGGGAGGTGCCCAGTGCTGAGCACGCACTCGCTGATGGGCGCGAGTGCGGGGTTGAACAGAAAGGGGCTCAACACACTCCCCTGAGGCACACCGCACGTCACTGAACAACCCGAACAACGGACGACCTGTCGGTTAGGAAGGCCGTCACGTATATACGCCAGAAGCCTGCCTTCCACACCAAGAGTACGCACAGCCGAGATGACGGTGTCATGGGGCAGGGAGTCGAACGCGCTCTGGACGTCCAAGAGCAGCAGGTACGTGGCGTGACCATCGCGACTTGCCTGCTCCAGCGTGCCCACAACGGCGGCAAGGCAGTCGGCCGTGGAGCGGTGCGTGCGGAACCCACACTGTTCAGGCGGAAAAACACCGCGGATGTCCGCAATCGATTGGAGCCTCGACAGGGCCGTCGCCTCCATCCTCTTGACAGGGAATGACGTTAGAGAGACGGGCCTGTACGATGCGAGGCTGCGAGGCGGCTTGCCACTCTCTCTTCCGCATTGGCACCACGAGCGTGGAACGCCAGGACTCCGGGAGGCACCCGCTGCGAAGGACACCGTTGAATGCGTCGAGCAGGAGGTGTCGCTTATCTTCGTCCAGGTTGCGCAGCATTTGGTGGGTGACTCCGTCCTGCCCGGGCGCACTGCGGCGCCGTCCGAGGCACAGCACGCGCTGCAGCTCGTGAAAGGTGAAGTCTTCCTCGCACAAACTTGTGATTGCCTGCGCGTGGGTCGACTGATCTCCACCCCGCACGAACACAGCCACGTAGAGCGCCCGCAGTGCGACCGCAGGCACACCAAGGAGCGGAGCGGTGGCGGCAGCAGCAAAGGCGTCCGCCAGCTGTCGCTCGCTGTTGCCGTGCGCCACAGCGATGGCGAGCACTGGGAACCGTGGTGTCCTGGGGTTCAGCAGCGCACTCAGGACGCGCCAGCCGCGGTGTTGGTTGCGGGGTTTTGCGAGCGACGAGCAGAGGCCCGCCCAGCTACGTCAGCGCAGCTTGCTTCGCGTGTCGCCTGCAGACCGCGTCAAGACGGTTGTATGTAGTCCAGTCCGCGGCGGCACCGTAGCGGACCGCGCGTCACTGAGCCCGTCGGCGAGCCGCGCGGACGTTCAGCAACTTGATGTCAGGGCAGGTCGTGCCGGCGGGGACGATCACGCGTGTCGTGGCACGGCCCCCGCACTCCGCGATGTGCGCGAAGTAATCACTAGCGCGACGGTTTCGCACACATCTCGCGGAAAAGCGGCCACCGCACGACAGCGTACACGCGCGTGGCTCCGCGACTTGGCCTGGTGGGGCACAGGGTGATCGGGTAGTGATCCGATCTGGCGGTGTCCGGAGCACGCTGCCAGGAGTAACAGCAGCGCTCCGAGACAAGCGCCAGATCGATCACTGTGGCGACTCCGTCCCGGCGCACGAACGTCGCTTCCCGACTGTTGAGGACGGTGAGGCCCGCAGCCGCGATGGCAGACGACAATTCCCCTCCTCGCGCATTGCTCCTGGCACTGCCCCAGTCACGGTGGTGGACGTTGAAGTCGCCGCACACAACGGTGTCGGGCGAGAGCAACGCGGTGAGGCGCACAACAAGCGAGTAGTAGGCGCGACGGGCGCCCGCGCGAACGTAAACACTGGCCACCGAGGCGTTGGTGCCGCGCACGCGCACAGTGACGGCCACGCAATCGATCATCGCGTTGCACAGGTGGTCCGTGGGGACTCGCGCATGAGGAAGGGCGGCTCGCACGTAGACGGCAACGCGGGGGCGGCCAGGCGGATGCGCGTCATCGGAGCACGGTGCAGCGTCACACTCAGGCATGGCACAGTCCGACGCACTGCTGTAGCCGATGTAGCCCGGCAGCGAGACCTCCTCTGCACGCGCGTACGTTTCCCGTACAGCGAGGACATCGTAGTCGTACAGAGGAAGGTGCTCTGCGAGCTCAGCGTGTCGGCGGCGCAGGGAGTTACAGGTGCACCGCAATATGCGCGGCCGAGAGGCACCCTGAGGTCTAACTGCCATGGTTGGCCAGTGTTCGTTGAGCGGCAAGGGCGGCCGCGCACAGTGGGCGTGCGGGGCAGTCCTGCGGCAAAAACTCTGTCGCGAACGCGAGCGCGGCAGTCAACAGCGCGATGACGGCGTCGCGTGAGTCGGGAGACGCCGAGGGCTATCGGGGCGCAGGCGTCGACGTGTTGCCCTCGACGGGCGGCCTCGCCGGGCGGTCGCCTGCAGCGTCGGCGTAGCTCCGGCCAGGTTGCACTCGGGACGGGACACGGGAGGCGGTGAGTTGTTGCGGCCCCTGTGTGGTGCGTTGTCCTGTGGTGCGGACTAGGACGGTAGCTTGTCGGCGAGATATGGGCAGCTCAGACGAGGCGAGGTTCTCAGCGACCTTCCTCAGCGACCTGGGGCAGTGCGGCTCTGTCACCGCGTGAGGGCCGCCGCAGTTCAGGCAGGTGGCTTGTTTGGCCGTGCAGCCGGACGTTTTGTGGGCGCCCCCACGACGAAGGCAACGTTGTTCCGAGGTGCAGGTCGCGGCTACATGGCCGTAGGCGCCACAGTGGTGGCACTGCCTAGGACGCGGACGCTTTCGGAGCACAGACCGGCGCACCTTAAACTGTGCGACCTCAGCAGGTAGCTTCCTGCCCGCGAAGCGGAGGACAATGTTTCTGCCCGCACGGAAGCACCCAAGCACCGCAACACCCGACTCGATGTTCACCAGCAGGATGTCATCGCTGAGGTTGCGGTCGACGCCGAAGACGTATCCCGTGCAGGACTCGGCCGGGGCCGTCGTCGCGCGAACCGGGACGCCACATATTTCCGTGACAGCGAGGAGCGGCCCCAGTGGAGCGTCGGTGGCAGCATCAACCGGGACAATGTTGAGTCGGAAGTTCACTCTGACACGGTGCGCGCCAGCCACCCGCGACAGCGGAGATATGCCGTTTTCCGTTCGCGCGCCTCTCCCCTTCTGAGGCCGCTCGTATCTCTGCCGCTCCCGACTACCATGTTTACACTGACGGTGCCTTTACGAGCGCGGCGGTGGAAGCGGGGTTCGTCGTGTTCGGACCAGGCGGTCGTCTCGCCGTGGTGCGTCTACTTCAAGTGATCAACTACTAGTGGTGTTTATTATGCATAAGTAAGAGGCACTTAATTCTGCAGCCCATCAGGGAGCACGGCGTGGTGTCGTAGGGCAGAGGGGAGTAGGAGATAAAGAGGAAAGAGAAGAGAGTCCAGGGCGCTCGTCCGCACATGGGTAGGCAGCACAGGCGACAGGAACCGGCAAGGGCAGGTACGATCAGCGGTATGCTGCTATCCCACTCGCCTCCCGAACTCCACGAGGTTGTGTAGTGCTGGGAGATGGGAGCGGGATGGGAACAGCAGGTTGGTGAGTAAGTCAGCAAGAAGTCCCTGTAGTCTATAGGCTCGGATGACCTTCGAACGTTCCTGTGCTAGGGCTGGATAGGCGCAGAGGAGGTGTTCGAGGGTCTCGGGGTCGCCACATCGTCGGCACGAGGGGGCGGCGTTTCGGCCTTTGGCATGAAGCCTGGCTGCTGTCCATATGCAGCCAGTCCGGAGTCGCAGCAGGGTGGCCCTGTCTCGCCTGGTGAAGCCAGGCTCGGGGAGCAGCTTGGGTCCCTTGCCATTTGCCACCCTCTGGTTGGGGTGGATCGCCAGTAGAAGCTGCTTCAGTCGTGGCCTCGAGTAGTCTGAAGCCGCCACTGCTCGAGTGAATGTGACTCCTGGGTGGTGGGCAGCTTTGACGAGGGTGTCCGCCTCCTCGTTACCAGCTATGCCCACATGGGAGGGCAGCCAGTGAAAGGAGACGGACAATCTGAAGGAGGCGAGTGTCGAGAACTTCGAGGCGAAGAGGGACCCCGTCAGTCCAACTCGATGGCAGTTGGAAAGGGTCTGCAGCGCCGGTTTACTGTCGCATAGCCCAGCGACCGACTGTGCAGGTGGGTCCTCAGCCAGGAGGTCAGCAACCATGTGCAGCCCCGCCAGTTCCACCGCTGTCGAACTCGCTGGGAACGGGAGACGGCATTGCCTGCTGATAATTCAAGCGATCAGTGCGTCGAGCGCATACAGTGCTGAGGCCGTCGCCTTTACCGAGGTGCTTCTCTTTATTGCTGCCCTGCAGGCCACCTCTCAGGTGCGCCTGTACACTGACTGTCTCTCACTGCTGACCGTGCTCTCACATCTCCCAGATGTGGACACACGCATTTGGCAATGTAAGCGCGCACTTCTTTCGCTAGCTCTCGCTGGGCGTCAGGTACTTCTTTACCACGTTCCCGGTCATAGGGGAGTAGTTGGCAATGAACTTGCAGACTCGGCTGCTTTGTCCGCGGCCGCCACGGATGCACTTTGGGAAAGCCTTGCTTCACTAAAATCGGTTCGCTCGAGTTTCTACCGAATTGCGAGGAACCAGTGGCATAGTTACTGGCAGCGCGAGGGCGAAATCACGTGCCTCTATTGCTGGATAAACAGCGTCCATGCTATTCGAGGCTGGTTCCCCCCTAATCGCGTACTTGGCCTTCTCCTCGCGGGGCAGGGCCACTTCCTTTAATATCTCCATCAGTTCAACCTTCGCACCTCTAATCTGTGCATGTGGGGTGTGGCTTGTGACGATACGTCGCACTACTTCTTGTCACGCCCACGCACTGCACCCATTGTTGATCAATTGCGCACCGCTGCTCATGTTGATTCGTTAACGCCTGACACGTACCCCGCCTTGCTTAATTCTAGGGGAAACGCGTGCCCTGCTCCTGCAACTTGCGCATCTCGCTGTTCGTTCTGTTCCGCCCTTACCTTCTGCCAACCCTTCCTTATGCCCTGACGCCCACTAATTCCTCTCGCTTTTATCTCTTTCCACCGCCTCACGTTACTTTTGCATGTTTGGTTCTTGTCATCTACACTGCTTAAACAAACCATGGCGGGGTTTCCCCGTGCTAGACGGCTCAAACTGCATGCTTCATCTTCGTTCTTCCCCTCGTCCCCTTGCTGTTCTTGTACTCATACATTTCATGTATAGACTTACTTGCAGCATGCGGCCCCGTAAACACCTGCCTGGCCATTCTCTGTCGGAGTCCCGGGTGGTCATCCTGCTTGGCGGAGCTGGCGGCACCTGCCCACACCTGTATTCTGTCCAATCGCAGCGTGCCGAAGGGCGCACGGATGACCACCAGCCGTCAAGTTTTCAATAAAACTACGCGCATGCCGGGGCGGCGGGTGGGTGGCCCTGGGAGGCTGTTAGGTTCCCTGCTTCAGCTTCAGCGCTGCCGGTGCCTTCTTAACCACTTATTCTATAGGAGCCAACTCCTAGATTTGGTGACGCCTCTTACACCAGCTTCAAAGGCGTATGCCTGTTTGTGCAGGCATTTCAGGCTTCCCTCCGCTCTTTCCTTTAATAATTACGGCAGCCGCATTTCAATGGCGGCGAAATGCGAACACACCCGTGTACTTAGATTTTGGTGCACGTTAAAGAACCCCAGGTGGTCCAAATTCCGGAGTCCCCCACTACGGCGTGCCTTATAATCATATCGTGGTTTTGGCACGTAAAACCACATATTTTTTTTCCTTTAATGATTGGCTTTTCTTTCAAATTCCTTTGGGATGCTGATGAATCCCCTTCTTATTTATTTTACTATTGGCACTCACGCCTGCTGTACCTATCTGGTGGTGCGGGCCTTCCCCATTTTATTTTAAATCTTTTGTTTCTGTTTGGGGACACAGAAAAGCAGGCACGTACACCGCGAGCCTTCGGCGCTAATGCGGGGAGACGGAGAAGCGCGGATGGCGTCGGCAGCGCCTCTGCGCGTTGCCTCGTTGGTACTGCTACAGTTTTGTTTCTCTCTCTCTCTCTCTATCTCTCTCGCTCTCATTTTCTCTTTCTTTCTCCCGAGCATAGCGCGCGACGCTCCGTGAGGTGGTTGCTAGCCAACGCAGTGGCAGGCGGTGCACATTACGGCCGGCTTAAACAGCTCCGCTGTCAAAAAATAACGCATGGAAAGAAGCACATAAGTAGCGTCAATACGAGAGTACAGAACAGGTAAGTTATTGTGAGTAATAGGGCTTCATCCAAACTTCCTGCACGATTTCGGGCACCGGCTTACGGTGGGAGCGCCGTGAAGAGTCTGCGGGGATCACTTTGTAGTTGACATCGTTTAGGCGTTGCAAAACTACCTATCGACGAAAGTAACAGCGCAGGACTTTTTCGGAGCGGCCTCGTAGACGTATGAGACTCCACACCCAGACGTGATCGCCAGGGCTGTGCAGTACCTCTCTGTGGCGAAGGTTGTAACGGTGGGCATCATAATTTTGCTTACACTGAATACGCAGTCGCGCAAGCTGACGAGCTTCTTCTGGCCGTTCGGCGAAGGACTCCACATCCGGGAGAGCAGTTATGCATGTGTTAGGCAATACCATTGCATCCAACGTGGCGGTAACTTCGCGTCCGTTCAGCGCGCGAAAACGGTTGAATCCGTGGTTTCCTGAGGCGCAGTATTATAAGCGAAGGTGATGTAGGGAAACACATCGTCCCAGTTCTTATGGTCATCAGCGACGTACATGGATAGCATGTCAGCAGTTGTCTTGTTTAAGCGCTTGGTTAGGCCGTTGGTTTGCGGATGGTACGCAGTAACTTTTCGGTGCGCAGTATCACTTAGTTGGATGACTTCGTGCACAAACTGTGCTGTAAAGGCTGTGCTGCGATCCGTGATGACTACGGCTGGCGAACCATGGCGGATATAGGGGGTATGAGCAAGGGGTATGAGTCATTCACTGTTTTACGTAACGGACAGATTTAATTTTGAAACAATTTTATGGAAATTCATCCAGAATGAACGCGCTCGGGAAAGGGCTCGTCGTCGACGTGCGCACGCGGCGCATCATCTACGGCGATGTACAGTACCCCCTTTCTGTGTTTTCTCGGCTAAGATCGCGTTGATACGAGGGCCGGCACGAAGATCGATTCGCTCGCTTCTGCGCTGACTCACTCCAGCGTTTTGATAGCCAGTTTCCGCGGTCATTGAGTGAGATGCGTTGATGTTTGCTTGTGCGCGCGCGACACCATGCTTGTGAATTTAGTTAGTATGCCTATGTTTACATGTTTATAGGGATGATAAAACTACTATCCTTACTTTGTATAGCTGTCCACTAATTTGCTATCGCAATCGACGCATCGCCTTTCAGGCGAAACTGCGATTTTTATATACAGGGCGTTTCAGCGAGCACTTTCAAAATTTTTAAAGTTTGCCTGTGGCAGATAGCACAATTCTGGTTAATGAGCTGGTTCACTCGAAGAGGCGGACATTACTTGCACAATAAATCGAAATGCATATTCGACGAATTAACAAAAGTTCACTAATTAAGTTTTGAACTAATTATCTGGTGGCCCATATTACAATTGACAAATTGTAGCCATGGAGTTCGCAAGGTGGATCCACTTGGAACGAATTCTCAGGATGACACCAGTTTTGAGATGTGAATTCCCCACCTTTGCGGAGAAATGCATTGGCGTTCCAGTTACTTTTGTGCTTCAATGCATAAAGCGACGTTTTGTTAAGCAAGTAACTGGAACGCCAATGCATTTCTTCATAAAGTTCGGGAATTAATATCTCAAAACTGGTGTCATCCGGAGAATTCGTTTTAAGTGGATCCGCATTGCGAACTCCACGGCTACAATTTGGAAATTACAATATTGGCCATCAGGTTATTAGTTCAAAACTTAATTAGTGAATTTTGGTTAATTCGTCAATTATGCATTTCGATTTATTGTGAAAGTAATGTCCGCCTCTTCGAATGGACCAGTTAATGAACCATAATTGTGCTATCTGCCACAGGCAACCTTCAAGAATTTTTGAAAGTGTTCGCTGAAACACCCGGTATACGTATATAAGTGTGTACGTGTGTGTGTATACTTCTGTATGCAGAATGTTCTCCCTCCCTGTAATGAACCTCAAGCGAGGGTTAACAGTATTTCTAAATCAATAAAATCACTAAATAAATAAAGATACACGTATTTAGAATCTGTAATGGCCATTTTGGGAATTTCGTAAATTGGGCTACGTGCGATATACATTCCGGCATCGGCCCACTTTGTTATGACACCGCATTCCAAAGTCGGGCATAAGCATGAAGGCACGACGACTGTATGAGGACGGCGCAGTGTCGACGAAGGAATTACATCGAAGGAACAAAGCAGTATGACGACGGCATGAACACATTGCGATGACAACTCTGTAATATTGGCGATGACATAAAAGCTACACAGTCATGGGGACAGCATGAAGACAGCGGGACGACGGCGACATTATGACGATGATGGAGCGACCACAACAGCATGAAGAGAGCCAGATGACGAATTTATAATAATTACGATGAAGTAACTCCAACGGCATCACGACGGCAAATGTTTGAGAACGAATGTTTGTTTATCACGAATGCTGCAGATGAGCGTGGCGACCAGACGATGACTGTTTAACGAGGACGCAGTGACGACGATGGAATGACCGGGAATGAATCAGGCCGATGGAATGACGAAGGCGGTATGACGGCGGCGGCACGGCGATAATGAGATTACTGTTCTAGAGTAATGACGAAGGTAGTTTAACGATGGCAGGTTGACAACAGCGACATGGTGAAATGAACCGAGGACGAGTGTACGACAACGATTGTATCGCGAATACTGTATTATGGTGACGGAGTCACGACGATCGCTAACAACATCCGGATGAGGAAGCTGGAACGACGACGACAGGACGATCACGATGGCACGATGACAGCAGTATGAGAACGAATGCAGACGACAGCGCAATGACGGCGATGGCATAACAGCGGTGGAATAATCGCGATTGAAGGACGACAGCTTGATTACGATAGAATGGCGACGAAGCATTGACGTTCATTGAACGAAGAAGGCTGTTTGACGATGTCGTTATGACCGAATTGGGATAAAATCTCGGAAGTGCTGAAGATCGTAAGACGACAGCGTGACGACAGTGGTATAACGATGACGTGAGAACGATGGTATGAAGATACGAGTAGTTGGTTGACAATGCTAGAATGACGACCCACAGAACGACCACGACGGCATCACAACAACGTATGAAAACGACAGTATGACAAAGACTGTATGACGACGACGCAATGACAACGATGGCATGACAATGGTATGAGTACAGCGATATGAATACAAGAGTATGACAATGATGGTGTGGCAACGATGGCATGATGAGAATAGGACGACGAATCAAGGAGAGACGACGTTGGAACAACCAGGACGGCATCCCGATGGCGGTATGGCAACGGATGCATGATGGCTGTATGACACTGATGGCTTGACAATGACAGCATGACGAGATTCGGAAGGCGAATCTGGAATGACGACGATGAAACGTCTACGACGGCATATCATGACCGTTAGCAGATACCTAGTAACCCTAAGTTATCAGATGACTGGGCCATTGAGACGGCGTTGTAGGCGTGATGGCGACGGCATGACGACAGTAAGATGACGAAGGTGAAATGAAGGCAATGAATCGACTGTGACGGCACCATGACCACGAGCACATACCTAATGGTCCAATTTGGTAGACAACTTGAGTCAGTAGATTGACGTAAGATAGATAGATAGATAGATAGATAGATAGATAGATAGATAGATAGATAGATAGATAGATAGATAGATAGATAGATAGATAGATAGATAGATAGATAGATAGATAGATAGATAGATAGATAGATAGATAGATAGATAGATAGATAGATAGATAGATAGATAGATAGATAGATAGATAGATAGATAGATAGATAGATAGATAGATAGATAGATAGATAGATAGATAGATAGATAGATGTGCTCAATATCCCTGAAGGTGATATGGAATGCTAATCGCTTCAAAAAACGTTCTAACAACTTGCCTTCACATGAAGCATATTCCATGTAGGCCGGCGGCACGAAATGCTATAGCGCAACAATGAGTGCTAGTTTCTTGACTCTGTCAGCAGCTCTTTTTGCATTTGGATTGTGTAACATCACGTGTTCCGGCATTGTTAGGATTGATCTTGGTGGTACTGATGCATTGGTACAAACGGCGCGACAAGGAAGTAGCGCTAGGTAAAAGGCAAGGTAAAATGGGACTCTCGTCTGTTCCCTTTCATACGTTGTGTCGTGTCTTCGCAAGTTTGTGCCAACGTAGTGCTGCAACGTGGTTCACCATATGTTCAGCGTGGTTGCGCGCCGACTTAAATATCCCCTGCTCAAATGCTGTTAGCGATAGGGCTAAGAAGCAGTGCTGTTTTCTTTTGAGCCTGGTTGTTGCAATCATATTTTGTTTTTAGGAAGGAACGAGCCGTGATTTTGATTTCTACATCTCTTTCCAGGTAAAAGCTGACGCTGGCGATTATACGGCCACAAATGAAGCACTGCTAAAGAAGGACGATGACGCCCAACCAGCAACAACTGTTTGTTGAAGCAAGCACGTCCTATATACACCGTGTTCGAAAGCGCGTGATATTGTTTCTTTTTAATGTAGCACATACGTTCATAATAGAGTCATAATATAAAGACTCTTCATCCGCTTCCCCTTCAGCGGTTTCAATATTTCTCGCTTACAAACGCAAAATCACGCAAGCCAACTATTTCGAAACGAAAATCATTAACAATGAAGAGACACCCCACCCTCCCACCAGCTGTCGCTTCAATACGAGACAAAGTATTTCCTTGGCTGTCGCGCCAGTTATGTTGCGCCATTCGACGTCCCTATATATTGGCTATCCATCGCTTTTCTGCCAGCCGATCCTGGCACAATCTCTCCGCTAGTTAATAAAAAACTATTACCCTAACAATAAGCCTGGCTTCTGACTATGATTAGTACGTTATCGTAAGACGAACCCGGGGGTGCAACGGCCATTAGTACCAACGGGAAAGAAGTGCGTGTTTGAAAAACTCTGAGGGTGGGAACCATTGCGTTCTCTTTTACTGAATCTTCTTACATTTTCAACTCTTAGCACGCAGCAAAACGACTATGTGGGAATTCACCGGGTTTTGCATACTTAGTAACGATACTAAGAATTCAACTAACTTAACGTGTGGGCTGTGGCAACATGCGTAGACGTGACGTCAGTTTACATGGAACCAGCAGGATGCGCAGCAAACTCCCAGAAAACTGCCAGGTTTAGACACTTACTGACGTTCTGTTCCGCATGATGTGTGTGTATGTCGCAAATATATATAAAAACAACAACAGCGCTTTTGAATTAAAAGCATTGAACTGATTGATTTATCGCTAAATTCGCGTTGTTTGATATAATGCTGGCACTGTGGCCTCAGTAAGACAAGTTGACAAGGGAATATGTTCGAGCACATGCTCGAACATATTCATCACGGTCGGCTGTTGCATCGGTGACGCAGTAGGGACATTGGAAGTTTCACTTCTCTACCTGAGTGGTTTTTGTCACTGAAAACTTAAGAAATGTTCCCAATTTGAATTTCGCTTATATTCGAAGGCGTTGCAACCATTTCTTTCTTTTTGAATGTTAGAAAGGAGTCGCTTGCTAGGCACTATGTATGCGGTTAGCAATATCTACAACATTGTCGGAAGCCTTTGTGGAAATGTCAAAATTCCGCTGCTGCCCATCTCTCATTCTGGCGTCCTTTCTAGGGCACCACATCTCCACTTCGGCTTGCACTCGACTATTTACAATTACGTAACAAATCAGTTTTGCTGAAGCCCCCAAGGTGGAGGACGGCTCATAAGAGCGAAAACTCATCCACCTAGCTGTAGCTTCGTCGCTTAGTGCTACGTGCGTAAATTCGTGCTGTAGTCGGGTGGACAACAATTTTTCCTTTTTCAGTGAAGCTGCTCACCTCTAACCCCCTATGCATCCCCCGCATGCATTCCCAGGAAGGGTATTCTGGGCGGCATACGTCCGTATCACGGTGCGTTGAAAGGAATGGAGACGGATAGCGGAGAAGAGGAAAGAGTGTGGCGACGGCGCTATAGCAATGGCGACGGGTAGCGAGAGAGGGTACCGAGTGGGACGATGGCGCCTGTGCATGCACGTGGCCTACGCTTCTACGGTTATAATGTCACGCCCGTCGGAGGTGCCGGCGCGGGCTGCAGCACCAGCTGAGGCAGATGCATGGGAGGTGCGCTGAGCACGGAGGCGCTTCTGTCGGCGTAAAGTGTGCCGTATGAAAAATAAAGTATGATTTCATAATGTATGCAGCCCATGTATGCAGACTAAAGAGCTTCGCTGATTGTCCATCCCCACGAATTTTACTTGAACCTTTCTCCACCTCGGCGGGCTTCCACCACAATGATTTGCCGTATTCAGCGTCCCTGTTCTTCGAGTTGTCGATTAATTCAGCCTCATTCTGCGATTTGCTCGCCTCCTCGTTAACTGATATGGTAGGGCCATCGGCCCGGAGAGGCGTTGAATCTGGGTTTGTTTCCCCGACCCGCAATAGTCTTTCTTGAACTGCGAAGTTTTCCGTAAACCCCTCTAGGCCGGGGCTTTCCTATGTACTACATCGGAAAGCCCCGGCCTGGAAGCTACAGGAAGCTACATAGTATGTAGCTTGCAGCTACAGTCGGGTGAGCGACCATTTTTTTTTTTCATGTACACGTGCACTGACTTGGCCGGGATAATCAGCGACTCACTAGCGGCACGTCGCAATTACCAAAAACGAAAAATTTTGAAGAAAGCCTTGAGCATCCTTATCGAAACCTCTAACCGAAGAGGAGGAGACCGTCCAGAGACCTCCGCCGACATTCGGAAACACGAGTCCCTGGTGCGGAACGAAGCGGCCGACACCGCAGCTCGAGAGCGTACAAGTAAGGGTTTCCTGCTAGAGGGGACCGGAAAAGCGACAACACTGGTAGACATCGCGAAGAAATACACCAATATTCCACAGCACCATAGGCTCGAACGAAAATGTACCCAACACCTCACCCGAAACTCAACGGGAAGGACATTTATTTTAGAGAAAGATTACAAACGAACCCCTATGTTAACAGTATCCTGTTGCATAGGACATCTCCAACGCAATTTCCATACCCCTGCATGTTTTGCTGCATCCCGGGCACCAGGCGCCCCTAGTAATGGAGTTCTCGGGGCCCGCGAGATCCCCGTAAGAACAGAAGACGGCCGATGAAAGAAAAAATCCAAAGAATATCATGGAGGAGGCTGGTGATGGAGGCGGTGCCCTGCTAGGGACGAGCGCTTAGCGATGGGCGGAAATTCCGTTCAGTTCCACAAACTCCAAAAGGCTATGGAGAGCTCGGAGGTGGGGAGGCGACGGGAACAGGTGGTCGCTGGTCGGAAGAAGGCACGTTTGCTCTACATATATGGTGATTGTAGAGGAGGAAAGAGACGCCTACTTCTGCAGCCCTTAAGGGAGCACCGAGCAGGCGCTGAGCCGTGCTCCCTCAAGGGCTGCAGAAGATAGCGCCAACCTTTCCCTTTCCCTCAAGAACCACTTATCATCAGCAGAACGCGCGTTTGTTCTCCGCCGTGCGTTCACTCCCCGTGAAAGCGCGCGTCCCTCGCCCCCTTTCACTCGCACATACAGCGTTCGGCGCGCGGCGACGATTTCATCTCCATTGACGTTATACGGAACCTCACGGCGACGGCGACGGCGACGCCGACGGCAGAAATCTGCTTTTGAGTGTCCATATAATTGCTATCGAAATAAAAAAAGGCGTACAAAATTTACTCTAATGATGTCACTACAAGTGCCAAAGCGGACATCCTTTGCAAAAAAATGTCACAGTTTCGCCCTAAGGGCGAAGCAATGAATGCGATAGCAACACAGCAATGTCATACGAAGTAAGGTGAGCGGCTTTGGTAGCAACAACACGCAGAACTGTTGTCGACGCCATCGGCGTTTTGCCCGCGTTAGCTCAAAATGCGTGCGGCGTTGGTGACTGTTACCGGAGCCTCTGATATAAATAGGCACTTGGTGCCGCAGCTAAACGTCGCCTCCCTTCCCTCCCCCACGGCCTCTCGCGCGTATGAAGAAGGCGCGTTTGCTCTACATACATGGTGATTGTAAAGGAGAAAAGAGACGCCTACTTCTGCAGCCCTTAAGCGAGCACGGCGCAGAACGCGCGTTTGTTCTCCGCCGTGCGTTCACTCCCCGTGAAAGACGCGCCCCTCGCGCCCTTTCACTCGCACATACAGCGTTCGGCGCGCGGCGACGATTTCATCTCCAAATGACGTCATACGGAACCTCACGGCGACGGCGACGGCGACGGCGACGGCGACGGCGACGCCGACGGCAAAAATCCAAGAAGAAGACAGAAGAGGACAAGGAAGAACTGTGGGATGTCATGCTGTCTCGCCCAGGGCAGGATGAGCGGCGAAAGTTTGTGGGCCAGGCCAGGGCGGCAGCGAGAGCCCACGGAATCCTGGAATGAAAAAGGTGGCCACCTGAGGGCGAAGGGAGATCTCTTTCTCTCTATCGCTATAGTTCGGTAATAAACGTTTATCTCTCTTTCTCTCATAGGCAATCCGAGAAATGCTATTTGACAATCCAGTGGTTTGGCTGCTCGAGACAGGCAGAAAGCGTTGCACGTTGGCACATAGCCTAAGGGAACGGGTGGCTTCCCTGGCCCAAGTTCCTACAGTTTAGCTCTGCCAAAATTCGTACCTGCAAATTATGTGTAAGCGGGACGGACAGCTAGGCTTGCTGCAAATAGTTCGTGCTTGTAAGTACAGCGCGAAACAGGACTATATCACTAGAGAGAACACGGGATGCTAAAGGCCGCACATTTAGAACTGAGGTTTAGAACTGTGTTCCCCACCGCGACCCTTTATGTGTGGCGGTGGTGAATTCTGTGTTTTATTAACGAAAAAAGAAAAGCCTTGCCTTGAAGCTGGGTACGTCGTCTATAAGAACGCATGTCTACTGCTTGTTGGCTTTTTTTTTTTCATTGTTTCTTTGTAGCCTGTATACATATATTTGCTTTAGTTATACAACCAATTTCGTTGTCTAGACAAGTTGTCGCTTACTTGTGTCCATAAAGTAGTTTCGACTTTACACCATGCGCTGGCTCTTGGCGCATACCCGCTTCTGTGCAATAAAATTTTCACTTCATAGAAAGCGCAATCTTGTGCTCTCCTTTTTTGTTCCTAGTCCTGTTTTTTCGCAGTAGTTTCAACTCTTCTCCAGCGCTCTTTTCAGCAGCTAGACGTTACCAAGTCGCCAAGCGTTCTGTTCTCAAGAATGTGCAGATTCGTGCTGCCGCTGTTCTCTCACAATAGCGTCTACAACAAAAGCGGGAAGCATGCAACCTGCAGCGATACGCCAGCAAAATAGTTGTGAGATGCTCATTTCTAGACAAGCTTGTGGTCATTGAAAGGCGTACATGAAGCACAGAAAACATGTCACATGATGGCTTCGCGGTGCCAAGAAGCAGCAATATTTCTGCAAACCACATGCGGTGAATCTGTCATTTCACTTTTTTTCGGGAACACTACGAAGGATAAGCTATATCTGGTGAGGAAAATATAATTCGCCTCATTTGTTGCGGAGAAAATCAGCTGGTGTACTGTTCACTTCTCCTTCTTTCCTTAGATAAAAAATTGTGCATCACATTGGTGCACTCTTTAATAATTCGAACAAAACACAAGGGAATAAATGTACATAGAAGTGAGTATCGTAAAAGAAAACCAGTTTTGTTCAGCCTACGCAGACTGCTTTCTTCGCAAAAGAACAACTACGCACATTAAGACCTGCATTGTTTCTCTCGTTTCGGGCTGGCTTACAATTTTGGTGCTGATCAAGTCTTGAAAACAACCTGCTTTCAAAGCGTCTTCCGCTTTCTTTCCTTTCTTTTGCGGCGTCTGAGTAAGTGACGTTGCTAATGATACATTTGTAACGTCAGACCCATTTTGCTTTCAACGTCCACCAGTACGTTCTAAAGGTGCCGCTGCTAAGGCTTATCACTGCACCCGATAAAACAAGTTTATCACTGCCGCCTAATTCTCATTTATTAAGCGCAAGTACGTGTGCCACGCGATAGTTTTCAGTTGCCTTTGGACTAGCACTGGGAGTCTGCGCTGACCAGTCTTGATAAGTTTTTTTTTTTCTCGGAGCGGTCCCCAAAAAAGGTAGTTGACGTAGCTTTAGGCGACGTGTTTAATAATGTCGAATGGGACATTTTTCGGTGGGAATGACTCTGGATCCCCAGTCACATTGCAGTCACATTGGTACAACTGGACACAAGGTAGTCGACTGAATGGTGCCCGATGCTCATTCCTCGAGTGTGATGACCCATCTGGAATTTTGTTCATTTTGATGAACAAAACATTAATGCGACAGGCATCCCGTAGAAGTCTTGCCTATTCTTCTTGCTGGAATTTTCTTCGATTTGCAAGCCGTTGAGTCGGGTAGCATCGAAGGAACACTTCAAGGTCACTTATCAGCCTGCAGGTACACCCTCCGAATCTTCACAATAAGCTCAATGAAATGCTCCTCGAAGTGCCACTCGCACACGACTAATGTGGTTGCAAGATTTTCTCAGCAAGTGCAAGCTCATGTTTCGCGAAGAGTTTGGGGTCTCGCGGCACCGAAACCAGGGATACTTCAGCGCGTGTCTTACATGTTTGAAACATTTCTTACGATCCGGCGCTAACCAAGTAGTGCCCCTCCGGCTAGTTTTCTTCCGTGCAGGAAAACTTTCGCTCTGTATCAGAGCCTAAAAGGCGTGGTATTCACGAAAATCACTCACAGTATTGATTTCGCTCCTTTAAAGTCGCAGTAAATTACTAAACCTCGGAGAACGATCGTGACTGCGAGCGCCGTGAACCATGCCGTCTGCGTATTCACCGACTATATAAATGGCCACCTTTGAAAATCACTCCTTGCGACAAGAAACACCATACTTTTATGCCCTCGCTCAATATAATATAACCATTTTAATTCAGATTTTACTGTGAAAACCAATTATGTTAAATATAACAGGCGCGCAATGACAACAGACTGAGTAGCAGACGACCCGCGCTTCCCGACAGGGCTCATGAGCGCAGCGCAACTCCGGCTGCCATGACGCGGAGAAGCAGTGAGCTAAGCCGGTCGGCACATCTACCCATCTAGCCACCAGAATTGTACTACCTCACCCAGCTTTTGATTTTCCTGGCAATAAATGTTTTCCAACAAAGCTGTTAGTCTCTAGTTGGTCGGGATTTTTCGTGCCCGCATGCGCGGTGCTCACACAAAAATGGCGGCCGATCCCGACGACAGTGAAAAGCAGCGGGAAGCGCACAGTGTGCTGCTTCTCAAAGAGGCATAACATGGCGTCATCAGGTGACATCATCACTTCATGAAGGTGTTGTCGCGTGACGTCACGTTTGACTTGATGACGTCATCACATACGTCATCAGATGAAATTGTCACGTGACGATACCGTTGTTCTTGTACATTCGAATTACAATCCGAGGCCATCATGCCTGCAGCATGTGTGTAAGTTGTACTTTACGAATTTTCGGACGCAATTTACTTTGGAAAATTGAATTTAATTATGCGCTTTGTCTTGGCGGAGGGCCTAGGAGAATCAGAATGTATGCTCCACTTCCGCGCACGTGCGTGGGCACGTGACGCACGTGTGCACACTATGCATCTGTCCTTGATGCGTGGGCGCTCTGCCCGTTGAATCTGTCGCACAGCGTGTGCTGCGAGCGTAATCGACATTATGGCAAACACTGTCCAACAAACGTACCTCCACCTAGCGGTCGCGGCCACTCAGACAGACCTCAAACGGCAGCCGGAAAAGGCCATTGTCTGAGTTTCACCGCCACAAAAATACGTTTACTCGCATATTCAAATTACAATACGAAGCTATCATGTCTGCAGCTTGTGTGTAAGCCACACTCTACGAATTTTCTGGCGCAATTTACTTTGGAAAATTGAATTAGTTCAATTATGCACTTGCGCTTGGCGGAGGGCCTAGAGGAATGGGCATGTAGGCTATACTCCCGCACACGTGCGTGCGCACTTGACGTACGTCGCTTGTGGTGGTGGTGGTTGTCTAACGTCGGCAGCAGCTTCGCTGTGCATCCACCTTCGCAGGATAGAATGGAGGCGGAATTATGTTGTTAGCAGGGGTGGTATTCTGTAAGAGTCCAATTAGCGGACTGTCCATTTCGGCTGTCGCTGATTGGCTGCTCCTTCACGTGCAGGAAGGTGACTGGCTGGCACCTTCCTGCACGTTAAGCAGCAGCCAATCAGCGACAGCCGAAATGGACAGTCCGCTAATTGGACTCTTATAGAATACCGCCCCAGCACTGTGTCTAGTGCTTCTTTCATGCGCAATTGTTTCATCCACTGCTTTTAGTCAAGCATTGGTCAGCGTTGCGAGGCATGGTTTGCGACACAAACACCATTGATTTTTCGATAACTTCTGGTCACAGAGCTCCGGTAGTGCCAACGTTTAAATATAACTGCCACTCATAGTGAAATATTTAGCCCGCACAATCGACACGGACACAGTGAAGGGGGACACACGAGCGCTTACTCACAACTGTTTATTTTCGGAAAGATACAGAACATAAACACCCCAGCTATCCTCACTGAGCGTGTGCAACAAGAGTCGTCAGTATAAACAGAAACAGATTAAAAAAAGGTTCAACCAGTATTCAAAAAAGCAAATTCCTTGTCAGTAATTGCAACCGATGCTTGACTTATGCATTCTTCAGCACACTTCTTGATCTGAAACGCTTCTGTTATTTCACGTGTTAGTTTGTTTTTATCTGAAAACAAAATGTCAGTGTCAAAAAATACTGGATCACAATTACATAGATTACAGTGGTTTCACAAGAGTGAACGATTTTCTTTACCGAGAGAACGTTCATGTTCTTTTAGACGGGTGTTTATGCAACGACCGGTTTGTCCTATGTACATGTTGCCACAAGTTAACGGAAGCCGGTACACAACACGTATTGGGCACTTTGTGAATTTTTGATCTTCTTTAAGACCACAGCTGCATTTTTTTACCCTATTGTCAAACTTTTGTAGCGTTAGCTACACTGGCCTAGCCAAGCCCGTTTCGCGTGGCACATCAAGAGCCGTGCTGCGCATGCGCAAGGATCAGTGATGTCACACGGCTTGCGCATCACCGGAGCCACCGGAGCCTGCACCTCTCGCGCACTCCGCCGCCGCCGCGCGCGACTCACCGTCGCCGGTCTGCGCATTCCAGAGGAGTGACGTCGTAGCCGTGGTAACGCACCGGCGCCGGCGCGCGTTCGCTCGCTGTGCAGTCGCCGTCTGACACTGCGCTGGAGCCGCTGCGCTTCTGACTGGCGTTTGCCAGTGTGGTATAGCCATGGAGAAGGAGAGCGCAAATGCTGCTCAACAGCGCAGAAGAACGGAGAAGCTTTACTCATCGGATCCCGAAGTAGTTGCCTGGCAATTAGCGGTTGAGCGTAGGAGGAATGAATACATGTGCCACATAATACGTATACCGCGTGTGTGTCATTGGAGAAGCAGTGAGCATGACAATCAAGCTAATCCTTGACAATCTAGGCAACCAGGAAAGCTAAGAATAATCAGCTGAACCTTTGCTAACGCTACGTATATCCTGGCATAGCCGAGCTAAGCCACTGCAACTTTTTTCGAAATAGCTTGGCACAGTTTTTGCACCTTGTTAGGTGCGCTGAAAACCACTTCAATGCCATACCGGCTGGCTACATTGTTTAGCCCATGGGAAAAACAATGGACGTAAGGTACAACCGCAAGGCGCTTTTTGTTCGTGCTAAGCCTGTTCCTTGAATATGTGGGTTGTACACGCTTTACTATTTCAATTACCTTTTCGGCCACTCTGGCTATAATGTGTTCCGGGAATCCCACTGAAGCTAGCCTTGTTGCCTGATTGGCAAAGCTTTGTTTTATTCGGTAGCAACAGGATTTTTCTAAAGCAGCCCGAAGGCAAGACACCGCAATTCCGCTTTTTACAATCTTCGACTGTCCTGATTTGTATTGTAATGTGGGCTTTTTTGATCTAGGGCTGTACATCCAGCATGTGTGGTCAGGTAGCAATCGCATAGACAAATCTAGAAACTGTAGTTCGTTTTCTTTAGCAATCTCATGGGTAGCTTAAGGCCTAGGCCACATTCATGAAACACTTTTAGTACATTAACCACACTGCAGCCATGTTCATTCCCATCAAAAATAACCAAAAAATCATCAACAAAACGGAAAACTTTAGCCAAGCTTTACCAACTCGCCCAACTATCAGTTCTGCTGCAGTTCATCACTGTCACTAGCCAACAGTTACACTTCGCTTGAATCGTGGGCAAAGCGGATGCACTTGCGTTCTAAATCAATCTCAGGGTCAATCAACCTTATACTGCACACGGATCACACCGCTTGCCTATGCCAGTTCTGAATGCTGCGTTCTGCACTTTAGGCCCAGGTATTTGTAGCAGTATATACATCTGCATGTCGGATAGCAGTGCAAGGCTTTATAGTTTTTTTTTTCTTTTCGTTTACGCACCGCGACACAGGTGTTCATATCTACTCGGATGCACAGAGCTTCGAACAGTACAAATCCCACGCCATGGTCATGCAGGATAGCCGGGCAACCAGGTAACGTATGCTTCGCTATGCTATACCATGTAATTGTTAGTCGGCCTTTTTGAAGTCTCTTACTACGTAAGCTGAAGTACCGAAATATACTTACGAATTATTTACTTGGTATATTAAATTATTCGATAGTTCCTTGCTCAAGCGACTTCATCTCATCCTCGCTTTTATATATCTCATAGGTGTCTCTAAACGCATCTGTTCTCAATTCAATTATGTTATGATGTTAATGTTCGCTTCTCACACATCTGCTTCTCGTAATCGCCTTAGCGAAATTTCCCACACGGTGCGTTTTTTCTTTAAAATATTTGGCTGTCGCATTCTTAAAGCATGCGTAATATGAACGGTCCGGTGTGTATACAACCTTGATATGTTCAATTAACGATCTTATACTGGACGTGGATCGCGGCGCTTGAGTATGTCCGTTCCGAATTATGTGCTTTGTACTTTAGACACAGGCATTCATAGGACTACAAATCACCACGTTGGCAACAGTGCGAGTCTTTATAGTTTGATACGCACCGCGACGCAAACGTTCAGATCTTCTCGGATGCGCACTGCACCGAACAGCACAACTGCCTAACCGATTCCTCCGAGCTTGACGTATACCATGTATGGTAAAGCGCCACACCATTGCTATGTTTCCCTCCTGTATGATGTTTACAAGACATACAATATTGATAAATAAAAATAATAAAAAAATATGGTAGAACTCTTGTCGCAATGACTTTCGACGGTAATGCGAATAGCAGTCGGGCAATGTAGCGACAGACCATGACAGAAATGGTGTCGATGGAACGACAAAGTCGTAAAACGACGACGACATGACGGCAATGAAATGTCGAGTCTTAAATTAAGACGGTGGTGTAACGGCGATACTTGACTACGACAGCATGAGGACAATGAGATGACAACGACTGCACGACGACGACGTCGTCATAATGACGACGATCACATGGGAACGCTGGCATATTCACGGTTGAATAGCGACTACATGATTACGCTAGAATGACGAACAAGGCTTGACGTTGGTGGATCGACGAAGGTGGTATGACGTTGAGGGCATGATGGCTATCGGATGACGATACTGAAGTGATGACGTTGGTGAAATGGCAGCGAGACGATGATGGCATGGCGACAGCGGCATATGACGACAACGTCACGAACGTCGGACGTCGAAGCTACCATGATGTTGCCATGACGACCATGACGTCATCACGACAAGGAGCACATACCTAGTGGCCCAAGTTGTGTACTTGCTTATCCTTGTCGTGATGCCGTCGTGGTCGTTCCACTGTCGTGATTTCAGCTTCGTACACAAGGTAATAAAATTAAATTTTCAGGGCGTCCCATAAAACTTCTCTAAATAAATTAATAGTCTACTTACTTATACTGTTACATCAAACAAAGGCACTGAAAATGTTGCGCGAGAATGCAGATTGTCAGCATTTTCTCCAGGACGCTCTCCAAAAACGGATAAATTACTAAGTATATTGAAGGTTCCGGGCATTTCCCTAATGAATTACGCAATAGTCACGTGGGGTCGTATTTCACTATTGATTATTTTGGGGGATACTCTGGCCTTTGATGCAATGTTACAGTGCCGATCCATGATACGTGACCGAGAAATTAATGTTTTCGGTGATTGAGGAAGGATATTTATTTCGCCGCAACCACTTCGGCTAGCTTAGTTAACGTCCCAGCTTAGCGCGACGGTGACGTGATAATCTCGAATGTGATTCTTCGACCAGTATATATTGTCCCAGTTTTGTCAATATGGCTTCAGCTTCAAAGCCCACACGTCCTTTTAGAAACACTCGCTCCCACTGCGTGTCTTTTGTTTGATATAGCCTGCACCTAAAGACGTTTCTTTTTTTTTCTTTTTTTTGCCTCCAGCATCTGTGACCAGATTTACCATTTAACATGATTCACCAGCACATTGAAAATATAATTTTTTTGCAGATCGAACGTACATGATCAGAATCTATATCAAGCGGGGCTTTTGTGATTGCGTTAACGAAATCCTAAAACTATGCTATAATTCGTTCCCTGGGAACATTTACCTCTATTCACGGTTTCTAGAAGAAGAACGTAACCTTTATTATCAAATCAATAAGATTTGAGTCCGGCGTATTTTTAGTGGGTCTGGGCACCCGCCGCGGACGTGGTTCCGAAACCTTGTCTCGAAGCGGCTTCCTCGGCTCACTGGACGGCCCAGAGTTGTACTGTCAGGTTCGAGCTGGGCATTGCGGTCTTACAACGCGGGTGGAGGCTGGCGGTGGAAGAAACAGAGGTGTCGGCAATGCCCGAATTGTTTGTTATGTTCTGACATTCCCATAACATGTGATTAAGTATGGCAACCTCACCACAGGATGTGCATCTGTTTGTAGTGTACATGTCTGGATACATGGCGTGCATGAGTCTTGGGTTTATGCAAGAATCAGTTTGTAATTGCCTGTAGTGTACTGCTTGCGCCCCGTCTAACCTAGCATGAGGGAATGGGTATACGCGTTTCTGTAACTGGTAGTGTGTCGTGATGCCGTGGAACCTGGTCAAACGATCCTCCCACGCCCAGACGGTTGCAGTACCCTGCGGGTGCTCTTCCTCCGATGATGCTCGGTGAGTAAGGCCTCGAGCAACGCGGTGAGCCGCTTCGTTGGGGGTGCTCAGTCCAGTGTGTGCCGGGATCCGTAGCAAGTGCCTTCGGTTATCGACGTCGGCCTCTCCCTGGTGTATGGGATGTCGCTTGAGTATGTGATACGCCTCTTGCAATATGCGCCCATTTGCAAAATTGCGAATTGCCGTTTGCGAATCGCAGATCAGGTATGTAGCCTTGGTTTGTGTGAGGGCCAGTGCTATGGCCGCTTCCTCTGCCGCTTCGGCATATGTCGTGTTCACGGTGACGCTCGTGAGGTGGTTACCTCGGTGGCTAGTAACTGCCGCCACGAAACTCTTCCTGTCTCGATAACGGGCAGCGTCCGTGAAGACTGCCCCCTTGTCGTTGAAGTAACTTTGGTTCATGTGTTGTGCCTTGGCCTTACGTCTCCCCGTGTGGTGTTGGGGGTGCATGTTGCGAGGCAATGGGGGCACGTATAGTTGCTCGCGCATGGTTCTTGGCATTTCCACTTTGATGCCGTGCTGCGTGTGATATATAATGCCGAGCTTTTCGAGCGCGTGCTTGCACGGACGGGTCTTGGATAGGCGCTCGAGTTGGGACACTTGTTGCGCCTCCACGAGTTCCTCGAGCGTGTTGTGCAAGCCTAGTTCTAGGAGCTTAGTGGTGCTCACTCCGGGCGCAAGTCCCAACGCACATTTGTACGCCTTGCGTATGAGGGCGTTGAGCTTGTTTCTTTCCGCAACCGTCCAGTTTTGAAACACTGCCGTGTACAGTCAACCACAAAAGTTTGCGGACCACGCGAGCGCGTGGCCAAGAGCCTCTTCGCGACACTTCCGCTACGTCACCAGCGATCGACAGCAGCGCTACGTTGAAGACGCATCCCTCCTTAAATCTATGGCCTGTCTATTTTCGCACTGTGCGCAAATATTTTCTACCTATCTCTTTCAACGTGACGCGCTCTTTGTTAGCCAGGGCTACTTGCTTATATTTTGAGAGCAGAATATCAGTACAAGTAATCAGACAGCGTATTCTTCGGCTGTTATCAGTTCTATTTTCGCGTAGCCACGCTGTTTTTTTTTTTTCGTGAGTGCGTGAGTGAGCGGTGAGGCAGCCATGGGACACAGATGCTTAGTCAGTAGGCAGAATTTTTCCGTTCCTCCCCCATCGCTAAGTGACAGTAGCGGCCGGG
This sequence comes from Dermacentor silvarum, assembly GCF_013339745.2. Taxonomy (NCBI): domain Eukaryota; kingdom Metazoa; phylum Arthropoda; class Arachnida; order Ixodida; family Ixodidae; genus Dermacentor; species Dermacentor silvarum. The sequence continues at coordinate 88,779,837 of NC_051161.1, forward strand.
ATTTGATCGCCTGCGCCCAGGTTTTGCTGCGCAAAGCCCGAACCACCGCGCTGCTATAGTGGTTACATTTAGAAAAATAAGAAATAATCGGGTGCGATGACTCTTTTATAACCCTTTGCGACACGGCGTCCTCGTTTGGGGACTCGAACTTCGGAGGCGCGTCCCACGCCACGTGTTTCTTCAAATGACCTAAAACTCAGTGTGCACATTCGTGTCCGCTTCCTGATGGGACAACTAGCGGTCAGTTAACTTCATTGTCCTGCGTATTGCTGCAGATGATCACTTTGCTGGAGACACTACCATGTTAGACAATCGTTCGACGTGCCGCGTTCCAAGACCAACGTCAAGAGTATTTTTTTTCTCCGGTCGACACGAATACAACCGAAAAAGCAAGTGTGCATGCGTTTCGGGCCTAATAGTTGATTCTTTTTATGCAAGCATTGAAGCTGACGGATTTCAGAATAATTAGATAATGAGTTATACGCTAATTATTTTTTTACTGAAACTCGCACAAAACAGCACATTGCTTCGTCTTCTTTCTTGGAATGTAATAGTGAGCGTCTTGAAATGATGCCATGCGCATTTGACGCATTTGCAGACAGTGCATCATAATTCGTGTCTGAAGGGGATGAATTTATTCACAAGACATTTACAGAAGTGTCATGAAACATAGGTCTCTCAATGATCTAGTAGGAAGTGAAATGTCCGCCGTTTTCTAGCACCTTATTGATGCGTGTGGGCATCGACTCGTACAAAGATTCAGTAATCTCCGGTCGACCGCGCAGGCTTTCCCATTCTTGTGCGATCGCTTGCCACAGCGTATCGGCCGTGCGGCCGCGGTTGGCTCGTGTGGACAGCCGTTTCTTCAACATGCCCCAGACATTTTCTATGGGATTCAAGTCGGCGCCACATGGAGGCAACTCAAGCTGGCAAACAGCATGTTCTTCTAGCAATGACTGGACGATACGTGCTTTATGGATCGGGCTGCGGTCGTGTTGAAAAAAATAGCAGCCGTCGCTGAAGGGACCGTCCAGCGCATACGGAACGAGGTGTCTAGTGATGACGTCGCAGTACCGTGACGCAGTGAAGGGCCCTTCCAGACGCACAAGGGGACCAAGGCCATCTTTGCTGATTGCTCCCCACACGCTCACGGAACACTGTCCACTGGATAGAACACTCTGTGTGTAATTAGGCAGATATCTGCAAGAAATAGCATACAATTGGGTTCCAGCGGCGCGTCTAAAAATGTTGTGATTCCTCTTGCGTATGAACTTTATAATGCTGTTATAGAGTTGCAATAGAAAACGTGCAAACATCATTAGATAGTACTGAAAGACCCACTGGCAGCTTTTAATTAGCTTCAGAGTAAGTAGTACTATGAAACAATCGTTAATGTTTTCAACATAATACCACTACAGAAAAATCTCGTAATGTCCAAAAGCTCATTTTACGTGAAACATGTTGTGATGCAGAATTAGCTTCGTGAATTAACTGCCAATACACTGTAAACACACCTGCAGTTTAGTGGACGCCAAACCCGCTTCCGTTGGTCCCAGCGCGTGGAAAAAGTTGACTCGTCGCTAAAGATGACATCGCCCCATTTCTCTGTTGTCCAATCTTTCATTGCTGTAGCGAACATGAGTCGTTCTTGTAGCTGGCTGTCTGAGAGGCAGGGCTTCTGTGCTGCTACGAAAGACTGCAGGCCAAGCTCACTCAGCTTTCTTCTTACAGTCTCAGACGATACCGTGAGCGAGAGCGCTTCTCGGATATCCTCTGCACTTTGAAAGGATCAGCCACGATGGCGGCCGTAATCAGGCGGTCCTCTTCCTCAGTCGTGGCCCTTGGACGCCCACTGCGCTCCATATCTGTGAATCTGTCATCGTCGCGGAAAGCTTGAATAATCCTATTCACGGCAGTCCGGCTCCTGTTGGTTCGGCGGCAGATTTCGCGCTGAGGTATTCCCTCTATAAATAAACGCACAATGTGCCTTCTTTCGTCAAGTGGAACTTGCAGCGGCATCTTTCCAAATAGGCAATCGCCACGTGGCCTGAAGCAAGTCTACTACGTTTTCAGCGACTGATGCGAAGATGCGCCTATGTGTGAAAGAAAATTTTCTATGCATCCGCTTTTTCTTTATTTTTATGACAGTGAAACACCTCCCTACCCTTTCTCTCAAGACGCAGAAGCAGCAACACTCATTGGACCAAGATGCTGCCAACCAAAGTGCGCCAGTAAACGTCGCGTAAAAAAAATCGTCGCAGCGCTTCGTGAAACTTATCTACCCACTGGCACACCAGTCGACAAAGGTTGCAGTGATGGCTCCGATACTGCTATCAAGCCAGATATGTGGCGGTCTTATCGCAGACAGCGCTCTGCGTCAACACAACGAACTAACAATGTCATGCACGGGAATAAAAAATTAACAGGCAGGCGAGTACCAAGAGGGCTCATATCCGGGAGAGCGCCCCTGTCGCCGCTAGGTGGCGTACCGCTAGGTGGCGCGGATAGGCAGTCTGGCACGCGCTCGCGTGGTCCGCAAACTTTTGTGGTTGACTGTACGTTATTTGAGAAATAACGAAGGCTTGTATAAGTCGTATGACGTTGCTTTCGCGCATGCCCGCGTGTTTGTTCGTGATGCGTAGGATGAGCTGCATCGTGCTGGTGGCCTTTGCTGTTATCTTGCGAAGTGCAAGATAACAGCACTTTTTTTTAATTCCTTGAATTTCTTTTCGTGACTGCTTTTTCTCTTCCCTATTCTTTCCGCCTTTCATTTCCCCTTCCCCCAGTGCAGGGTAGCAAACCAGAATCTTTTCCGGTTAACCTCCCTACCTTTCCCACCAGGTTTCTCTCTCTCTCTCTCTTTGCGAAGTGCTTCGCCATTGCCGCCCTTGTGTTCAATCATCATTCCTAGTACACGAATCTTGTCTACCATCGGGATGGGTAGGCCGTTTGATGCCGTTAATTGGATCTCTTCCTTTTCCGGGGGGTGTAGCCTTTAGGTGGGCGCCCCTTTATGACCGCTCTATATAGCAGCAGTTCGGATTTTTCATTCTATTGCCAAAAACAAAACCGCCATCCAATTGAGAATATAGTTAGACATTCATGCATTACTTTTTATTTATATTTGTTTTATTCACCGAGTACTCATCGAACATTGTATCACTTGCATAAGCTATCACAGCCTGAATGCAATAGGCTTATGCTCATCAAGCGTGCACTTACTATCCGGAAACGTTATATTTTACTCATGAAGTAAGCAAAGGATACCGGCTAGCCTTTGTGCAATTATTTGTTCATTACATTTTTAATACAGTGGGAGCTTTGAAAAAACTGTCCAAGGAAAGGAACCTGTAATGTTTTTAATGAAAGAAAATCACGTCCTTACGCATGCTTCTTTCTTCTCTAGTGCTTTCTCAGCTGGCAATGCTGTGGACAGAGACCTTGCACGAATTACAAGTGTAGGTAAGCCGTTGCCTGAAGGGGAATTCAGCTCAGACCTCACGCACCCACTCGGCTCAATATATTACAAAGACAGAGAAATACTAAGAGGTAAACGTTTTCGAGGAGGGAAAATAAAGCACGTGATATGTGTCGGAATAATAAACTATGGAATTAAACAACTTAATTAAGGGCTTGTTCTCTTACAATGCAGATACATCTAATTTCCTCATGCCCTTTCGCTCTTTTTTATACATCCCCGGCTTCCTTTGGCATTTTCTTCTGTTTCCCGCTAAGCTGTGAAGTATACCAAGTCACTCAGAAGCGTGCTAAGATAAGGATTTTATAATATTACTTGCAAAGCAAGCGTTGCCAATCATAGGGCTAGACATATACAAACATGATCAGAACGGAAGTTCGTAGGGATACTTATGGCGCTTTGTGTGGTGTTTAAGTATATCTAGATTAATTGTGACAGTCCCAAGTTTCATCAGCATCTCTCTAAATGCCGATGAGAGCCATTTAAATGTTTCAAACAATTTTAATAAAATAATGAACCGTCGGATCAAATTGGGTTAAAATGCAAATTTGAAAGAAGAAATGTAGTACTCTGGTGAACACACTGGAAAAGTATAACAAACATGTGCAGCAGCTCAAGTGCCACTACCAAATGATCATAATAACACTAATCGCAACGTGCCGAACAGGTCACGCCGGGACTAAGTGGCACCGGTACCAAAAAAAATGTGACTTGCGTTGCAAAAATGCACGTTGAAAACCGTACAATGCACAGCTTTTACAACGACGTCCAGGAATGCAAAGCAATCTACAGCAGTGTACGTGAAGAGATGCAGGCAATCTATGCCGACAGAATATTTTTCTGTTGAAGGGACTGCGGATTTTTGTAATTTTTTCTCCCCCCTCTTGTATAAGAGAAGGCGCTTATACATATACGAGCGCGGACAAACCAATTCACATGACGGTTGACATAACGGCGGTCAGTTAAGCGCGCTGCGGTCTCTTTACAAGTGCAGCTGTCATTTTGGAATAAGGCAGCTGTACCACTATAATAGCGTTTTATTCTTTACTTTTTCGCTCTATAGTGGTTACTCCGACAAAAAACAAAGCCAGGTGCTCAAACCTAACATCCCGGTGAATCTTTCTGGCGTATTTCTACCGTTCATTAAAGTGAGTGAATTTGAACCCTGCTGTTCTGTCGCAAATGGTTGACAAACTAGCTTTATACTTCTGCACGCTTGAACGGTATTTGAACGGTCTTTCTAGGCGAGGAAAAACAATTGTGCATTACAGCAGGCTAAAGCCCAGAGTTCTTGGTTACTCGTTGCACAAATGACTGCTGAATAAGTACTTCTATCGAGTACTTCTATCTGAACAGCGGTGTCAAGTTATGGATCTTATGGACCGATTAATATCTCCCGTTAAATGTGGCTTGTTTAGTAATGTTGTGCCTGCCGCACAAATGTTGTACTTGAATCAGCATATTTCTTTAGAAAAGCAAACAAGAATTTTAACGCAGAAGCACTCGTATAATTTAAAGGGAATTACTTTTTAACATGAAAGTGTTTTATGCCGGGGTCCACCATCAACTTCCTGTAACGTCGGTGCGAATACGTAAAATATGTTCTGTGTTGACAGGGATGGTGCTGCCATCTACAAGCGGAAAATTGAAGTACTGCGTCATGACACTGACCAGCGCCGACAGCGAGCACTTCGGTAGTCTGAGCTAGAGTCACTGGAAAACAGAGTACCGCAAAGGTACGCGGCATGCCGGCAACATTGGGTGGCGGTGGCCATACCCCTTCCAGACCGCCGACGCGCTGTAGCGGTGCTAGCGTGCATTGAGTAGCGTTGAGTTAACTTACGGATTTGCCCCCGAGATTTCGCGTTCCGTTTCGCGAAACTGGATTATTTTTGTGTTTTTCTTCAAGTGGATGTCACAAGTGACACCGAGATATCGACGGTAATGAACGTACTGCGCGGTAAACGACGGAACGTATAAAATGTGCGGTGATGGTTCCGATGCTCGCGAACCGATGCTCTACGTGTCGCTTTATGGACTTCGTCTTGCGTCAAGTGCTATGTGCAGAGCTGCTGCAAACATACTTGTATGCGCCCAGTGAATTCGCTTGAAACGTCTTTTACGTGAAAACTGGGCCTTGAGGTTGTGTTCGCGCTAAAAGCGCAGCGTGATTGCAGATGGAATGTGCAGCGGGTGTTCAGGTTGCCTTCATAGTGCTCGTTCCCGTCCTTTCGAAGTGCAAAAGCAAGCAAATGTAAACAGCTTACTGCTGTTTACAATCGGAGCGAAGTGTGAGCAGTGATTTTTATGTAGATTTATAATGTAGCCTGTCACGTACCAGTGATAAAACGCCAGTAGCCGCTGCAAGCAAACTTCGCGCCTTGCGGCTACTGACGTGTTTGCGAATGCGTGCTTGTAATGTTCTCATAGATTTGTCAAATAAGCTCTCTGAAGGTAACGTTGTAAACGACTGGTTAACAGCTTTTAATTCACGCGAAACTCAAGCAGGTATCCGCATACGGCTATGAGGAATGTGTACGAATGTCTTTTTGTACCTTTGATAACATGACCCTTTAGTGCACTTATTTCCAATCTGTTACTGTGTTCTGGCATATCGTGTTGACATTGCCAGTACTAAACAGTGGTGCTGGTTTTCCTATATTTATTTTCGATCGTGCTCCTTTTATTGTATACCCTTTATGTGAATCGGATCATTAACACAAAAAGATATTTTCTAAAGAAAAGTTGCGAAGACACGGTAAGAACTAGGTTTCTGAAACTGAATTGTAACATTGAGCACTTCTATTTTTTAAATGATGCTCTTATCACTGCACTCACGGCATAAAAAGATATATGAGGCTGTTTATAGAGGTGCTGTACCTGTTGACAAGCATTCATAATCATGCTGTAGCAGGTTTGCAATAAATTACTATTTTACAACCTCCCTGTATGAGGGACACCATACCATTTGTTCTTGAATTGCTTCATGCTGTCAGCAAAATCTGCATCTTCAGAACAGCATGCAGTCACAAAATAAGATGTGGAGGCAAGCAACATACTTATTTCAGAACAGTAATATACGCCATTGAAGAAACAGTCTTTATTGCAACACCAAGTTTTCACACAATAGCAGGCATTCGACAGTGAAACATCTAGCCCGACGGCTGTGTTTAACATAACAACTGCAGAGTTAGTTGTGGACAAACAACGGAAGCCTCATTCTAGAGTCAATGTTTCTGCAAGGGGACTTGGCCTTCGTCAGGGTCCCGACAAAAACACATGCTACTTGTCGAAATGTTTGCTCTGGGTAGAGGCTTCCACTATTCATTCACTGTTATGCAAATCTCCATCTTTTGTTACCCTTTTCATCTTGCCTGAACTGCAGAATTATGCTTTTGAGAAACACTGGCACAGTGGGAGTCTAGAAGCTCTATTGACACACCTATACACTAATTAAAGAACACGCTATTAATATTTTGTACCATGAATATCACCCATGTTTCAGTGATCATGCACATTAACAAACATTGGACATGTGAAAAAAAAACTTTATACATTTTGCACTCTGCCATGTAACAAGTAGGTACTAAATAACCTGGAGGTACACCCTCCAGGTTATTACTTATTTTACACTACTGAAATAAAATTGCTAGGAAAGCTACTGTAACTAGGTAAAATACACATGTTTGAAAATGATAGAGAGAGAGAGAGCAAGGTCAGGAAAGGCAGGGAGGTCAACCAGAACAGCAACCGGTTTGCTACCCTGCACTAGGGGAAAGGGGAGATAGAAACAGAAAAATAGGGAGAGAATGAGCACTGAGTACACGTGGGACGATGTACAGGGACACTATAGGCGGTCTCTTAAACCGGTGCACTTCAAATACAGTACTAATGCACGCAACGCTTTTTGTGCCAGTGACGGGTGTAGCCACGGTCCGAGTATCTTTGACTCAGAGAACGGTCTCGAGTCCAGCCGGTTTAAAGTTGTCCTGAGAGAGAGGCGTTGTACGTCGTAGCGAGGACAGGTACACAATAGGTGCTCGATGGTTTCCTCGCACATACAGGAGTCGCACATCGGGCTCTCGGCCATTCCCATACGATGTGAGTAAGCGTTCGTGAACGCCACTCCCAGCCACAAGCGGCACAGCAAGGTTGCTTCGCCGCGGGAAAGGCTAGATGGCAGTTGTAGCCGTAGCAAGGGGTCCAACTTATATAATCGGCAATTGAAGGCACTTGAACTCCATAAAGCTTGTGACGTTTTGCGTGCAAGCAGACGAAGTTCCCTGGCAGTGTCCGTCCTCGTCAAAGGTATTGTACGCGTCTGGGTGTCTTCGTGGGCAGATCGGGCAGCCCTGTCAGCAATGTCGTTGCCGATGATGCCACAGTGAGCAGGAATCCACTGGAAGACTATGCTGTGCCCTGTTTCCAGAGCATGGTGATGTACTTCCCTGATGTCGGATATCATCTGCTCGTAAGTTCTGTGATGTAAGGCTGACTTGATACTGTGAAGGGCTGCCTTAGAGTCACAGAATATGACCCATTTCTGTGCCGGCTCTTCGGTGACGTAGGTCACAGCTGCATGGAGGGCTGCAAGTTCTGCCGACGTAGATGTAGTCATATGTGACAATTTGAATTTAACTGCAACTTGCTTGGCTGGAACGACGAATGCGGCAGTTGAGCTGGTAGGTGAGGTCGAGCCGTCGGTATATATATGTATGTAGTCATGATATGTCTGGTGCATTAATAGGAGCGTCAGTTGCTTCAGAGCCAGCGATGGATGATTGGCCTTCTTGGTGATTCCGGGAATAGAAAAATTCACTTGAGGCTGTCGCAGGCACCACAGGGGAGATGAAGGCTTCGACGCCGGTGTAAACGATGACGGTATACACTCTTGATGGGCGCTAATCACTTTTGAAAAGGTCGCTTGAGGTCTCTCCGCTGGCAGGGAAGCTAAGTGATGGTCGGGGATCCTTGACAGATGACGAATGTGCGCTCTGAGGGAGTCGGCAGCTACGTGTGTCTGAATCGTATGGTCTCTCGCGATGGCTATTGTTGCTGTTGTTGAGGTGCACCGAGGCAGCCCTAAACACGTGCGTAGGGCTTGACCTTGTATGCTCTCAAGAGCGCGAATGTTCGTCTTGCATGTATTTGACAAAACTGGCAGACTGTAACGAAGGAGTCCCAGGAACAGTACCCTGTACAGCTGCAGCATAGAATGGACTGGTGCACCCCAGTTTTTCCCGCAGAGAAATTTAAATACCTGTGCAATAGCAAATAACTTCTTCAGGTAGACGCAGTGAGGGGTCCACGAGAGGTTACGGTCGATGATGACACCCAGAAAGCGATGCGTCTTAACATAGGACACAGCTTGACCGTTGATTGAAACTGGATACAGTGACATTTGTTTGCGCGTAAAGCCAACCAATGCGCACTTTTCTGTAGACACACTGAGGCCTTGTTCTCGTAGATAAGACGCCGTCATGGTTGCCGCCCGCTGAAGCCTGGCCCGCACCTGAGGCCGAGTCACGGCAGAGGCCCAGATGCAAATGTCGTCGGCGTATATAGAGACATGAACTGTCCGCGGTAAACACTCCACAAGTCCTACCAAGACGAGGTTGAACAATATAGGGCTCAGCACTCCACCCTGCGGCACACCACGGCAGATGTAATGTTCCGAAGTTGGGCCGTCTTCAGTCTGTAAGAAAAACCGCCTCTCGGTCAAATAGTCCCGAATCCATTGATACATCCGGCCACCAACTCCCACAGCCTCAAGTGAGTTCAGTATGGCGTCATGGGCGACGTTGTCGTATGCTCCTTTGACATCGAGAAAAAGTGCAACTGGTAGGCGCTTGAGGATTTTCTGTTCTTGGACCCAGGTAACGAGGTCAATAACATTGTCGATGGATGAGCGACCTCGACGAAAGCCAGCCATGGCATCCGGATAGATGTTGAATCGCTCGAGGTACCATTCCAAGCGAGCAAGAATCATTCTTTCCATCACTTTGCCGACGCAGCTCGAAAGCGCAATCGGACGATATGATGATAAATCAAGCGGAGACTTTCCAGGTTTCAGAATGGGGATCAAGCGGCTCGATTTCCATTGTTTAGGAACAACGCCGTTTCGCCAAGACTCATTGTAGTAGTTGAGCAGCTCACTACGTGCGTCATGTCCAAGGTGGCATAGGGCAGCGTACGTGATGCCATCTGGTCCTGGTGACGAAGAACGCCTGCAGGTCGCTAACGCAGCGTCGAGCTCTTCATGTGAAAATAGCACGTTCACTTCTGGTACACGTGCCTCAGGGACGCCATTCAGTGCCGCGTCAGTAGGGATGATCACGGATCCAGAAACCCGCACACAGAACTCTTCAGCCACTTCAAACTGCGAGCGGTGTTGGTAGAGGGCCAGAGCAGCAAAGGGCTTCCTTTGATGCGGGCATGAGCGAAGACCCCTAACCGTTCTCCATATGTGTGAGAGCGATCTTCGGGGATCAAGCGTCTGACAGAAAGATTTCCATCGCTTGTCTTCCAATTTATCCATATTATGCTGAACTTTCTTTTGTATGCGTCGTGAAGCCCTTAGGTCTAGAACCGATTTCGTGCGCCGATACCTTCTTTCCGCCTGTCGGCGTTCCGCACGCAGCCTCTCCAGTTCTGTGTCGAAGTGTGTTCGCCTTGCTGACCTTGTGAGCGAGCACATGAATGCTTTCATTGAGTCCGCGATTTCGTCTTCTATATTGTGTGAAAGGCCTTCCAGACATGCGTCATCCATATGCTCCTTAAACCTTGACCACTCAACTGTACGCAAGACTGTAGAGGAGCATTGCCCAACTCCACTAATCTTGATGTATGTTGGAATATGGTCGCTTCCATGTGTCTCTATGTCAGTAAACCATTGGACGCTCGAGGCGAAGCGTCGTTACACCAAAGTCAATTCTAAGCAGCTACTATAGGTTGTGCCTCGCAGAAATGTAGGGCTTCCATCATTCACACAGCACATATCATGGTCGGCAGCAAAGGAGGCAAGACTCCTGCCCCTGGAATCAATTTTAGTGCTTCCCCATAGCTGGTGATGCGCGTTAAAGTCACCTGTGATAACCCAGGGGCCATTGGTCATTTGCAATATTTTCTTGAGCCTTTTGCCATCAAAGTGACCCGCTGGGGATATGTAGGCTCCAATAAGTGTAAATGACACATTCTTCTTTTTTACATGCAGGCAGACATATTGGTTGTCGTCATGTGGCTCTACCGCGTGAGCGACATACGTAAGATCCGTGCGGATGTAGACGATTACTTTGCTGCATGCTCCGCATGTGGACGAGGCGAAAGGTTCGTAACCAGACAGTCTTAGTGGAGTCGATGTATTTGGTTCGCATATGACCAGTATGGGGAAGCGATTTGTAAAAACGAATTGGCGAAAGTCTGCTATGCGGGTCCTGAGACCTCTGGCATTCCACTGGAAGATCGACGCACCTTTAACTTCAGTGCGGAAGGCGACTATTGGTCGAGCCATGGTGCTTAGACGATGCTAGCAAGCACTGGATTTAGTGCATCCAGTATTTGCAGAGCACTTCGAGCTGCAGGTGTTTGTAGCTTGTTCAGGATCATGCGGATTGTATTAATTAGCGACTGCAGCATTACAGTCACTTGCCTGTCCTGGTCGGACAAATCACCGACAGTAGACGCCGAGGGTTGTCCTTCAGAAGTTTGCCGCGTTCCTGTTGGTGCTTGCTGTCGTTTTGGTAGGGCCGGCCAAGATTCGGCAGATGTCGTCTTCTCAGTGGTTTTGTCCTTCGTGGTCCTTTCCGCATTGTATGGTCTGGGCGGCAGAGGAGGAGGTGATGTCATAGGAAGTGGCAAGCGCGCCGTAGAGGCAACAGCCTTCCTTGAAGAACGTCGGCGACGGGAACGTCGCCTCCTGATCTTAGCGGCGGCTTCTCGATGAGTTGAATGATCTCTCACCATTTCTTTCAAGATGGTCATTTCCTTTTTAATATGTGGGCAATTCTTCGATGAAGCCTCATGTGACCCGCTGCAGTTCGAACACTTCATTACAGTGGCGCCACATTTATCTGCATCGTGGGGCTCCGCGCAGCGGGGGCATGTTGCCTGGTTTTCACAGACACTGCTCACGTGCCCCAGTTTCATGCATTTGCGGCATTGAAGAGGCTTCGGTATGAAAGGCCGCACAGCATGTCTGAAGTGTCCCACCTTAACATGCGAGGGTAGATGGTTACCCTTGAATGCAACCTTCACGCAGCGTGAACTGCCTATCCGAATAACATCAACAATGACCTCGTCATTAGCTGGCTTGACAAGAATTGGCAAGTCGTGGTTAAGGATGGCTACGTCGACGTCGTAGATAACGCCAATGACTATATCAGATCCCAGAGGGATGTAGGAGCGCACCTGAATGCCATCAAGGTCGGTTACGCTGCGTAGAGTGGTCAAAGCACCCGCGTGTTGGACATCGACCGCTAGTAGATTTTTGCGGGTGTTCACTAGAATGTCCGATATTTCATTGGGCACCAAGGCTTCCAGTAACATCGATGCAGATTGTCTGTTAAGCAGCTTCATGTTAGCGGTAGGAAGCACGGGCACAAGTATGATGGTATTGGCGTCCGGCCTTTGCGTCTGTCTTACTGTTTCCGTACTTGACGATGAAGACGTCCTAGTGTTCCTTCTCTTCGCTTTGCGGCTCTGCACAAGTTGGAAGTCGTCATCGGAAGGGTCGTCACTGCTGAGAGAGTAGACTTGGGTGTCCTCGCTGTCGCTGTCGCTCTGTTGACCGACCCGCTTCCTGGAGGCGGCCGCCGCTGACGCCGCCGTCGCCGGCAGACGTGCAGGGTCGTCCACGTCCATCACGACCGAGCAAGGAGCGAAGACCAGCGGATGCACTTAGATTTGCACGGAAATAAACCGGAGCTTGAAAGAACAGCACTGTGTCAAAGGACACTTCGTCGTCTTCCCCTTTGAAAATGAGATTTTAAAATACCACAAAGAGCAAGATATAGTGATCGTGGACACGCACACTAACAAACATTTGACGTGTTAAAAACCTTATACATTTTGCACTCTGCCACGTCACAAGCAGTCACCTAATAACTTGGAGGTACACCCTCCAGGTTATTGTACAATACAGAAATGAACGTGCCAGGAAAGCGACTGCGACTAGAACAAATACATGTAACTTAGTCTATAAATAGGATTTAAAAATATGACCGAGTGAGATTATTGATTATAGACTTGCACAATAACTGCAAATGTGTTACGAAAATGAATTTATACATTTCAATCTCTGCCATGTCACGAGCAGGGACTAAAGAGTTAGTACACCCTCCAGGTTATATGTACTTCTACAGTACACAAATAAAATTGCCATGAAAGCTGCTATGACTAGTACAAATAAACATGCTCACCTATCAATACAAATTTAAGATATCGCAGAGTAAGAGGTAGTCAATTGCACACAACTGTAATTTGTAAACACGCGTCGTGTTTACTGTTTCACGACTGACACAGAAATTAAAATAAATAGGCAGTAATAAACAATACTAAAATAGTAATAAAAACTCAATAAATCGGCAAAATATGGTGATACTGCCTTTTTCACTTGCTAGGAATGAGATGTCCATTGCTCTGGGTAAGCAGCATCATAGTTAATACAAAAAACTATATTCGCTTTAAGATATTGTCACATTCTACTCTAGGAAATGAAAGTCCACTACCCGGTTTGCACTTCGCTTCTAAAAACGTAAGCTACATTCACATTTGTTTCACAAAGTAAGCTCTAGCTGATAAACTACACTGATAACAGAGTATTCGTTATGACCAGAGGTTCTCAAGAGCAAACAATTAAATAAACCCTCTAAATATAAACTTTTTGCAATAGCAGGAAGACCTACAGGGACACTAAAGAGAAACACCAACTGAACTTTTACTAATAACGTAATCTGTCCAAACGATGTTCTTTTGGAGAGTTCTCTCTGCAGGCAGTGGCCATCCATTGTCGCGGAGGTACTCGTAACCTCTTGATCCGCAGGCGAGTCGCACTTTTAATGACTCCTGTATTGTTTTGTCAGTCCACGCAGATCCCCTCATGGTCCCTTTTTGCAGATAACGCAGTTCTTCTGCAAAAATCTTGTTGAATTACTGCCGCAGGTTTCTGCATTCTTCTTCAGCCTTGGCTCGTTTTTTTCTGTTTCAAGTTGAGTTGCCGTTTTATAACTAGAACCTCATCCGTTGGGTCAAGTGAAGACAGCACATACGAGTGTTCACTTTAACAGTGTACTGCACGTTACATCAGGCAATACTCATTATCACTTTGCTTGGTCACGGTTCAATAGAATACAGTTCAAAGCATTTCGGTCTACAATTGATGTTTGCAAATATGCTGCGAATTAGCACTTAGCTGCACGGTACTTGTGTCTGCTGTAGAGCATTCCATTGGTGAGTTTCCAGTCGCAGAAGAGCTCTCAGTCTCTCCTAGGCTCTCATACGCACCCAGGATACCTTGAGTTTCCTCTGGGTTCTCAGGTGCTCCTTGGCTCCTTGTTCCTTGTAGTGTGCCACCTGAATATACCAGATTATCAGCTGTCGGCTGGTTCCAACCTGCTTGATAGACGTTTGCTTGCCATTAGTCAATGTTTACACACAATGCATTTTTACTCATGCTGCAAGTTTATTGCTAGTGTAGTTCTTTTCTGTGTAGCGCTACTGATGCCTCGGTTGTGCATTTGTCACCTTTTTTTCAAATCTAATATGCCTCCACTGCGAGGCAGAGGCAAATTTCTCGTCTTTGTGCTCCAAAGAATGCACATAGAATAAAAAATAAGCATACATGGCCGATACAAAGAGAGAGAGACAGAAGGAAAAGCAGGGAGGTTAACGAGACTTAGTCCAGTTTGCTACCCTACATGTGGGGAAGGGAATAGAGAAGTGAAAGAAACATGAGTCTTGATGGCACTTTGACATGCACTAAGCCAGATGCAATGTATCTAAAGTTTGGCAGTCAAGTCTGTCACCTTCAGATACTGTAAAAGAGCTGGAGTGACTTTCAGGGCGAAGCCAGGCATCAATACAAAGCTAAATGCTTGAATTGCATTCTTCAATCTAGAAAAGCGTTCCTGCTATCTCTTACTGATACATCGACCCATCTAGCCAATGTAACATGATTCACATGAGAGCGAAATTTTGCAAACATGGTCACCACACGGCAATAACCTTTACCTATGTCTGTTCTTGCAAGCACTGTGCAATACTGAACTTGAGGCCTCGGCACGTAATTGCTCAGCCTGGCAAAGACTGGACAATTTTCTCAGGCATGAAAAAGACAGCCACAATGCCGTAACAGTTGGCCACAGTGCTCGTCTACTCCTTTACTTACGATCCTGTCTGTATAATCATGCTGTAGGTAAACAAGCGATAGTTTAATTCACCACTTGTCGCAAGAGTGTCAGCAAAGTGAAGGCCACATACAAGAGTGTTCCCTTTAATTGATCGCATTTTACAGTCAGGCAATGCTTATCACAATTAAACAAATGCAATTCAGAGGATTTCAAACTAGAAATTATGTTTTCAAATATACTGTGAATTTGCTTAACTGCATAATACACACAGTACCTGCTGTTGTGCATTCCATTGCTGGATTTCCAATCACAGCAGAGCAGTCAGTCCCTCCTAGGATGTCAGGTGCTCCCTGGGTACCTGGAGTGTCTTCTAGGACCTCAGGTGCTCCTTGGCTCCCTGTTGGTTGTGGTACCTCAACTGCATCTCCCAGGATATCAGTTGTGAGCTGGCGGCAGTCTGGTTGCGAGACAGTGCTTGCTTGCAGCGAGTACTGGAGTCTAGGAAACGGTGGCGTTTTGGGATTTTTCTGCGGCCGATGCGCAAAAATGCTTGGTATTGCCTTCCACTTCAACTTGTTTTTACCATCGACTCTTGGTTTCTCAAAATCGTCAGGGATAAAATATTTTGGTCCTATAGAAAACAGCATTTCTGTAGCCTGCCGAGCTCTCTCTAGAGGAAGGAGCCCTGTCACCTGACGGGTCCTGAGTCGCTTCCTTTGAATTATGGCGATAGAGTATCGCGAGACTGTCGGGCAGGCACTTCATCAGCACGCGGTTGACGACGACGTTGTATTGATCAAGTGACACGCCCAAACCGGTCAATGCGGAGACCCGAAACTGTACTTTGTCGTAGAGCCGCCGAAGTTTTTCGACCTCTGCCGAGGATTTGACTGGTGACAAGGCGAGCAGGTGGTCAACGTGCTCGTTGATGAGCAAGTCGCGTCGACCAAATCGCTCTGTGAAAATCTTGATAGCTATGTTATAATTTTCTTCAGTAAGTCGAATGCCCTCGAGTGCTCTTTTGGGGGAGCCAGTCAATTATGATCATAGGTACTTAAATTTGTGCTGGAAAACGCAGGAATTTGCAGTTTCGGCCGGACCACTGTGCGATGACGCGGAACGGTCCCCTGACCTGGGAGCCATTGTCGCTGTTGATAGGCGAAGTGAAGTGTCACTAACCTCATTTTCTACTGAGGTGCGGTCAGTACCGGCATCGGCATTCGCTAGAGTTACCTCCGGACTTGAGGTATTCGTCGCTGTCGTTTGCTTCGCCAGCTCGCGAAGAAAGAACCGCGCTCGGGACACCGAGTAAGACACCGTTCGGTCGTATTCGGCAGCCGCCTCGAGTTCTTCCTCGTAAGCGTCGTCGTCAGTGGCGTCGAAGATTTGCTTGTCGAGGTTGACGAGCTCCGCGTGCTTCTGATTGGCGTGCTTCTGAGTGACGAGGTTGACGAGCTCCGCGTGCATCTGTTCCGGATGCTTCTGCACCGGGAACGGAGCCCTGCAGTTCGTCGGTCAGGAGCGTAATAGTTTTCGTGACGCTGGCCCTGACGCCGCCACGGTTCTTGCGCAGCCGCTCTACGGATGCCATCGAAGCTAGAAGGCTTGGAAAGGTGATGACCGGAGAATTTCTGCGCCAAAATAAATGTGGCGTAATAAAGACCCGAGTCCTAGATCCAGCATTCTATCTTTTTTACAGCGTAAGCTGATATGGACTCATTCCAATAGCCGTTTCGGGTCGCGATTATGCCGCCGCCAGCGTCGGCCGCGTAACCGCTATCACCGAAAACGCGAAAAAAGTACCCGATTCCCGCCGGGATTCAACCCACACCCACTGCGTGGGAGACGGATACTCTACCAATGAGTCACAAAACACCCATACAAACTGAGCCACGCAAGCGGTTTCTATCGGGCCGCGGAAAATGCCCTAAGATAAACGCAGGGTGAGGTGACTCGAGCCTCCGCCAGTATGGTGGCGCCAACTAGGTAAGATGCCTGCAAACGCAGCGTCCGCAGGCGCAGACGACGATATGCGATTCAGACGAGGCGCGCAATCAACGAGCCTCCGCCAGTATGGTGGCGCCATCTAGTTAAGGTGCCTGTAAACGCGGCGCGCCCGACATGTAAGTTGTATTTGTAAGGCTTGATCAGGCTCAGCATACTGCTGTGGAAAGAGCATTACAAGCCGCAGCTCGCCGTCGACGCCGGGTGGGTAGTTCCGATCGTTCTCGTCAAAACGAGGCGAGCAGACTGCCGCGAAGACCGTGTTGTGCGTGGTGCCCAAATTGGAGCTACTGTTGAGCCGGTCCACCAGCTTACGCTGTGACTGTGCTGCGTGTGCCGCGCAGGCCTGTGACTTTTCTTTATTCTATTGCTCGTGCTGTCCCTTTTTCTATCTCTTCTCCTCCCCTCCCCGTCACCGCCTTTCGGCCTTGATCTTCAACAACGCTGTATCCTGCTTTTTATTATCTCCACCATAGTTAAGATGCTGTGGGGAAGCACTCGGGAAGGACAGCCCTCCTCTTCTGTCCTCAAACTCTCTCCCTATGGGGGAAGCAGATTTCTAGAGGTGGGTGAAAGGAAAGGAGGGACATGTGCAGTGAAGTAACTGCCTCTCAGCGACTACACATCAACGGTACTGCACAGGGGCAGCGCAGCTAAAAGAGGGCAGGGGGTTCTTGGGAGAGCGAAGCAGCAGAGGCACCAACATGGACGCACTTGGCAGAACGGAACAAGAGTCGCTCGTTGAGGTGTTAGTTGTCAACAAATGTGAGCAGGGGCCGGAGAAGGACTCTGCGCTCGATTTCAGAGCCCGAGGGGTGCGGAATCTCCACCAGCGTTGAGGAGGGTATGTCCAGCTTGCTGCAAGTCGTGACCAGGGCTGCGGCTGCAAAAACGGGCTCCGGCGCTAGAAGAGCATATCAGCAGTCCCCTTCTCCGGCAGCGCTCGCACCGCTGGATGCAACACACGTATCACGAATCAGCCTATAAGAACAGCTAACCATATAACCCTTACTCGGGTTAACGGCTCTGTTCCCTACGAAAGTACGCAATGAAAAATATGGGCATAACCTACCTCGCAATGACTGTCGACCGTTATGAGTTTAGTATTAAAGCAACGGAGTGACACAACTCATTGCCACCACCGAAACGCTCCACGTTGAGCCACGTACTGAAGAGGGACTCTTGTTACGCGCTTCCCCTTGGAAACGCTGTGCCGTCTAGCAGCGCCGCAGAGGATTCCGCGCGTGGTCTTTTTCTTAGATGTGCGGCGCGCCTTTGTGTGCGAACGCCTAGAATTGTTGCCTTCCTGACCGCACAACCGATGGCCCGTAGCCAGTAACAAGGTTGGTGGTAAACAGGTTCGTTGAAGATCGTCACATACTCAGCTCTTTCGTGGCGCGGTTCGCTAAAGCTTCGGACTGTTGTTGCCCAGCACAATACACAGAAGGCCCATCGACAAAAGTACTACAAAAAGCAGCCTTGGGCTGTCTGGCGTGCTTTGACGTTGGAAAAATAGCGTGAAAACGCACGAGTACTGAGAAAGACAGGCACAGGAGCGCTTTACACTGGACGCCGTACAAAGAGATACGTATATTCAAATGATTGTCGAGATGCACCGGAAGAAAGATGTAAGTGCTAAATTGCGAGCGCTTCAACATGTAGCACCACTTCACTCGGTTAGGCGGCGGTGGTAAGATAAGGATTTGCAAGGAGGAAATAACGCGTGACAAAACAACGTATACGTCAAGTGTCAGTTGGCACAAGCGTTTGGTTCAAGTAAGGGTTTCAATACCATTTACTTGTCTCACGATAGTATATACTTCACGGTGGAAAAATTGGTCTCTTTCTAGTACCGGATGCAGTAAGTCGAATGTTTTATCATTGAAATCTAGTTTATAGTTCTCGATGCAGAAAATATTTGAAATATCATAAAAATCTGCACAAAGAAAAACCATGGTTATGTTGTGGAGCCAATCCCAGTTTAGAAGGATGCCCAACAAGGCACAAACGAAAAGGCAAAAGAAACCTATACGGAAAGCAAAAATAAAGCGTTTCATAAAAGAAAACGAAATGCTTTTTCTGCACTTACCTTAAAGAATATTGCAGCTTATCCCTATTGCCTCACTGACGAACTGACCGAGAGTAAATGTCAATTAATGCGTTCACTGCAACGCAGGTGCCCATGCGAGATTTTATATTCACGTGGAAGGAATTTTAAACTTCTTTAACTTCCGCTACAAAAATTGTCATATAAGTCAGAACAAAGGTTCAGCAACCAGATTATCACATTTACTTGCGGTAAAAGGCCTCCATGTACCGCAAATTTGGCACTCGGTGATGGTGAGAGCGAATATATTCCTTGGAGCAGTTGGATGAATGTTCAGGTCTTTAATCATTTCTTGCAATTCATTTCCGACTTTCCTAACCAGGACAACAGTGTCATCTACAGAACTATTTATTTAAGGCGAATAGCATTTTTTACTCTATTGCCCGTTTTCCGATGGTTATTGGTTAGTTTTCGGTGGTGACTGGACTTGCACCGTCCATACAAATAAGCCAACGCAAAGGACACATATATTGTTGGCCTTCGCCGCTGAACGCCAGTAGTAACTATATTAGATAAAAAAATGTCCCAGGTTCGCCCGAAAGGCGAAGCATCGATTGCAATAGCAAATTACTAGAGAGCTATTCGGAGTAGGGATAGTAGTTTTATCGGCTGCATAATCTTATACACATTGGCTTACTAACTGAATTAACAATCGTGGTGTCAGCGCGCACAAGCAAACATGAATAGATTACACTGAATGACCGCAGCCAACGACGCTCAAAACGCTGGCAGCAAGCGCAGGTTCGCGCGGTCTATCGCTTCAACGGAAACTGAGCGGCGAATGCAAGCGCATACAAAGGTCAGAGCCGTGTGGAGATAAGAGACGGTGCGGGCGACCGGCACCGCCGGGCAAAGGAGAAGTTGTTGGCAGAGGAGAAGCTGCCCCCCCTCCCCCTCTTCCCGTTTCTTGCTTTCGCGTGGGAGATTGAGTGGCAAGATACGCCTTTGGTGCCGGAGCACAGCGCCGCCCCACCTCCCTCCCTCCCATACCCCGACAGCCTTTCGGGCGACGGTCGCGGTTGCTTTCCACCGTGCATTGGCTCTCCGTGATAACGCGCGTTCCCCGCGCTCTTTCGCTCGCGCATACGGCACGCGGCGACGATTTTATCGCCCTTGGAATCTATACGGAACCTCACGGCGACGACGACGACGACGGCGATGGCGACGGCGACGCCGACGGCAGAAATCCGGTTGAAGTGTCCATATAATTGCTATCGCAATAATATATGTGAACGAACGGTTCGATATGAACGCCGTTTTCACAAATGCATCAGTTTAGATTTTACCACGGTAAACTAAGTATTTCATTAAGTTGCGATGAACAGCTAGGGTTGTTGCAGAGGCTGTGAAAATAGGCAACATGAAAGAATGCGAAGGAAGGTAAACTGTGATTTGTTGTAGACATTATTTCGTTACATCAGTTCACAGTTGGGCGTGTACGCGAATACCATGTCTGCCAGCACGTGATGTGCCGCCAAGACATTGGGTTGCGTATAAGCACGGGACAACCAGGTACTCCGATGTACATGAATTGTGAGTACTCTAGTGCTTTTAGAGTGTATAACACCACTACCATGTAAAGTTAGACCAACTTTTTCAATGCAGTGAAATGGTGGAGATGTTCTCAGGATTTGTTTTACATTTTCTCTCAGAAGACGGTCCACCACTCGAAATAGACGTGCAGCTAACGTGGTACCACCTAAAGCCCCTCCATCCACGTTTCCGCCAGCCAGGTTAAGTACCGCCAACCTACCCTCCTCCTCCACGCTCCTCTCTCACTCACCCCCTTAGCTTCCGGCGTCAAGCGGATCTTGCGTAGCTTCAGCTTCCTGTTCCGAGTGGAAGTGACGCTATGTTTTTTAGCGTTCTTTACTTTCGCTTCGATGGAGAGGCTTTAATTGCACTAGCTGCGGTTTAAACTGTTAATGCGATCCCATCCAAGACCCACCACCTATTGTAATCGGCCATATGGCCGTGTTCGCTGCTTCGCGTCAACCTGCGACAGGTTGTGCCACGAGAGACAACATACAGTACAGTGGAATGTAGTGCGTGGGTGGCTGGAGAACACTGTCGTTTTTCGTGCATTTAGAAAACAGCGACCGTGAACTAAAACTTCAGCGGAATACAACAGCTTGTCCCCTTTGCATTCTTCTTATGGGGACCGCCACAGCTCTAGAAACTGCAAGCACAGCATTGCGTGCCGGGCATGCAGTCCGCTGCACTTTTGTGCTGAAACATAAAGCCCCTCCAGCCAGCACGTATGGAGGCACTTTAGTGAAGGAGTTTGCGACGCCAATTTGTACGGTATACGCATAGAGTTTATGCTGTGGATTCTGAGTTTGAACCTTGTCTCGTACAGCAGATTGAAGGTAACGATCGGCCCAAGTGCGTGCACTACGTCAAGAACTGCGGCGACGTGATGCTATGAAATATAACAGGTTCGAATTCGCGTGGAGGGCATTCAGTGACGTGGTGAAAACAGCGTGCTTTTCTTGTGTGATATGAGCGGAGGTGTGCAGTGAATTGGTGTGTGTGCGGGCGTGTTGTAACGCGTGCAAAGGTGTACGGCGAATTGTGTGGGTGACGCGAGCACATACGCACTGTGAATTGTGTTAGTGTTGCGACACGAGCAGATGCGTAGGGCGAATTGTGTGTGTGTCGTGACGCGAGCAGATGTGTACGGCGATGTGCGTTGCAACGTGAAATTACGATGACTTTTTTTCTTCTTTTTTTATTGCGAGTGTTCAGGAGACGAACACGGCAGTATTTTGGGCGTTAGGTCTGTCATACTTGTGTTGTCGCTCTTGTATCCGTCCCCGGCCTGAACGCTAAAGCGCTTCCATCTACGCGCCACCTAAATTTTATGCCGGCAGGAGCGAGAATGGAGGGGCTTCATTTACCTTACTTACTCAACTTTACTCAAAGTTTTCAAATTTTGATATACGGCTGTTTAGTTATTGGTTGAAATGACATCCACTTGTTTGGTGAAGTGAAGCAGCGTTGATATTCTGAATGCTCCAAGATTTATACAAGCTTTGTGAAGTAAATATGAAATTGGCTTAAACCTACTGCTATTGTATAAAAAAATACTGCGCGTTGCATGTGCCACTCTGTCAACATTTCCCATGCCTACATTTCGTATATATTCTGTTCTTAAAGGCTAACTGTCATCCACCTTTCAGTACCCCAGGCTACAAAGGAAGTTTATACAGGATATACCCATATGGGCTTCTTTCATAATTGATGCTTTTAGCACACAAGACACAGAAGCACACAAGCGCCGACTTACAAGTTTATTTTGAAGCATGGGACCATATATACAGGCAAAACCCTGTTCCACATCACACATGCACAACCTGCAGACATTTTTTGTCATCATGCAAGTACAATAGCTCCATGCAGTGTGCAATTATCAAGGCAGAATTCACCGACCGGTTAGGCGATACCTGTGTGGCAAAAACCATCTATCCCTAAAAGGGCTGTCATATTTGCGTGATGTGATACAGGGTTTTGCCTCTATGTATGGTCCCGTGCTTCAAGCTAAACTGTTCTAACAAGATATACCCATACGGGCTTCTTTCATAATTGAAGCTTTTAGCGAACGACAAGATAAGATAGTGCCCGTGTGCTTCATGCCTACTTCTCGTCCAAGCAGCCACGTCAGTCAACGTCCTTTATAGCCTCGGCTACTCTTGGGTGGATGACAAACTTTCCCTTTCACAATTCTTCCTCCACCTTGCGGGCTTCCACAGAACTAATTTACGAGTGCTCTGTTCTGCAGTGCAGGGCATTGAAATCAAACATGTTCTGCGGAAATCATCCAGCTGGACGAAGTCTAATCACAGGGACCATTGCTCTCCGCCTGACATAGCAGAATGGCACAGAGGTTTCCTTAGTAAGCAGACCTCGCAGTTGAAAAATTTGGCCCTCTCTAGAAATGGGAACTTTGTTCCCCCACCCTGGTCAAATGCGTTCAAAGTAAAGCAGATCTGTGTACAAAACTACTTCAAGACCAGTACAAAATTTTGCATTTATTTCAATTTCAACAATACTTCTTTTTTTGTAGATTGGTAGAAGTTGGTACATCTTATAACTTTGGGGAACAGCGCAAAACAGACGACCACAAGAAGGGAGACACGTACACACAAGTGCTGACTAACAACTGGTTTTATTGGCAAGTATTGGCCTTGCTTTACTCTGGCATATATAAGGTCTGCTATCCTTGCCAATAAAACTAGTTGTTAGTCAGCGCTTGTGTGTACGTGTCTCCCTTTTTGCGGTCGTCTGTTTTGCGCTGTTCCCCAAAGTTTCACTTTTCAGTTCACAGCATACAGCTTGTAGAGCAATCCATAAGACCATTGATCTCATGTATGTCACTTTATAACATAATTGTATACGGGGGCTATTCTGCAAGAGTCCAGCGGCAGCCACGGCTATCGCCATTGGCTGCCGTGGACAATCTACTAGGTGGACTCTTACAGAATAGCCCCCCAGTTGTTTTGAAGTGTTGGTCAACAAGTGTTGGGAATGCTTAAGTGCCTGTCATCTGCTAGATAATGCTATGACAAATGTCTACTGAACATCATTACTACTTTGATTTTCCTTCCCTGCATGTTTTTTACAATTGCCAGTACTTCATAAAACACTTTAATGACATTGCAGATAGCCCACTTAGCTACTAGACTTGATAGCAACAAACTGATGGATTTCGCGTATTTCCCTACTAGCCAGTCTATTTTTCTGAAGTGCACTCCCGCATTCTTTTCGGGCATTGTTTTGATATATCTTGTGAAGGCTCGATCACAGACAGCAACAAAAGGCGCACCATTCATAAGCTCTGAAATCATAGAAGTGAGGTGATACCCAGTACTTTCTTCTCCGGAACAGCATGTCACGATTGGCATGTGTTTATGATGAGTAACATCGCTCGGTGTTACAAAGGCCGTCTTCTTGCGGTCCATGTCTACAGTCATCGACCAGTAGCCAAATGAGGGACAATGGTAGAAAAATACTTTGCACCGTGAAGGTAGTCGAGGATGTCATTGATGCGCGAGATAGGGTAAACATCTTTTTTACTATGTTGTTCAGGTGCCGGTAGTCCACACACAACCACCAGGATTTCTCCTTTTAGGGGCGACGCTCCTTAGGGCGTGGGTCTGTCCTTCCTCCGATGTAGTATGTAGCCACCTGTAGTTTTATGAAGTGTTCACTAGATGGTGTTCCACTTCCACTTCCGGTTCCACTTTGCACGCGTTCGGTGCAAACACGGGCAAAACGCCGATGGCGTCGACAACAGTTCTGCGCGTTGCTGGTGCTGCTGCATGTCCAAGTTTATACAGCTGATAATGATCCCCCGGTGCTTCGCCCACTCATCATCATTCACTTCGTGGATATGCTGCGATTTTTTTAATTAGGGCTACAGGTGATGGCCACGAGCTCGAATATGACTCAATGATTTTTTGAGAAAGCACCTTAATTGACTTCTGTTTCGATCACTTGTGGTTCATGCAAGGCCACATGGTATGGTCTCTGGTTAATTGGATTGGCGTCGCAAATGTGAATTATATGCTTCTCAATGGAGCTCGAACCTAAAGGGCAACCATTCAGGTCAAACATTTCACTGGATCAGGCAAGGAACCAATGTAACGGTCGGCGTGCTGAGGCGGATGATCAGTAAAGATCATATTTGGGAAGTTCGGTAAGGCAGTTGGTAAAGAAGGTGAAAAATCACTGCGAGACGACGTTCCAATTGTCAAGGTCAATAGGTGGTAGTGAAGGCGAACGACTCTGGCGTGTAGGTGTCCGAGGTGCAAACGTTTGGGAGCTAACCTGATTAACCCTTTCAGTACCACTCCCGCGATAACTCTGGCACACACGCTCCAACAACCCCTGCTACTCCCCAGTAAACACATTGTTTTCTGCATGCTTCCTGCCTCTCAAGAGTCAACTCATGGGAAAAAATACTGCGCACCTATCGTGCCGTCTATGTAAAAATAACCTGAATACACAAAAAACTCACTTAAATGTCCGACTACAGGTGAAGCAAGCGTATCCATGCTATGTCTCAGGAGGACAGCAATGGAGAATCAGTGTAGCAGGCTCGTCCAAGCTTTGCCAGAGGAAAGAACTTATGAATTCTGAATCTGAAGGAACCAACGACGAAAAACCAGTTTGTCCGGACTATGACGCACCAAGAAATTAACTGTTCACAAATACTGCAATGGGAGAAAGAGTCGACGAAAACAACTTCGCTGTATCTTAAAACGCCCACTGAACCATAACGGAAAAAATGCCAGTTAAAGATTTAAATATCACATTGCCAACTGCTTGAATAATCTGACTAGAGTGTGCTACCAGTATTATTTCATGCATTGCTCTCCCGACCATCTATATATCTCTTACGTGCAGTCCTGTATCATTTTTAGGCTGTCATTTCACAATCACTTCTGAACACTGAATCACAGACAACAATGAAAAGTCCCACATGCATAAACACTTAATTTCAAGATAAAGTTGACAGTCGGCACTTTCTTTTCTTCAACTGCATGCCAATATTCTTCGCTCATCGAATGGCTTGAGCGGCTTGATGCATTCCAATGCTTCTGCTGCTGCATTTGGCTGTTGCGGCATCCTTTTTGATTGTCTCATTTCGGTGGTTGCAGAATATGTGCATCCTCATCTTCAAAAAGCAGTTAACTAGCTTGCGGGGTACATCATGGCAAGTGGGTATTGCATTTACTGTGTTCTTTAGAATTTCGTCTGCGAGATGCTGCAGCTGAATTCTGCCATCTAAAAAGCTCTGCTCATGCATTTTAAATGAGGCTTCGCAATACTTCAGCAAATCTTGTGCTGCTCTGGATGCCGACTCGAGCGGAATTTTTTCGGGCAAGTACGACTTTAGTCGCAGCCACTTGTTTTCTGCAGCATCAAGAGGTTCACCTGTGATAGCTTCTGCACATATCCGACATGTGCTGCAGTTTTTTTTTACATTTCTTACAGCATAGCCGCACACATAGAGGAAGGCCTCATCTAACTCCATGTTTTCTACTGTCTGTGGTGCTGGGTGGTATATGATGCCAGAACAAGGCTGCTCTACTTTGTCAGGAAATCCAATGAGTTCCTCTGCATCTGAACATGCGTAGTTCCCTCTGGGGTTCCACCGAAGAAACTGCGCAAGAGAGGCAGTGCGCAGTGCAGACTTGAATTCGCGAGGAGATGGAACAGGATTCTTCATTCTTATTGTCGAGAAGAAATTTTCCAATGAATCCTGCCCTAGTCTGGAAAGAAGCACAAAGTGAAACCCCTCTTTCACTACAAGGTGTTCCTGCAGTTCCATGGCTGCCATTGTGGTCAGGATGGTTCCTGTCTGCACTGGCTTCCATCCACGGTTACCTCCTTCAATTTTCATTGCTTCGAAGAGGTCAATTATTTCTTGAAAAAAGGCATCGCCTCTCGCACCAAGATGTCTCTCAGCCTGTTTCCGGGTTCTGGACGTGATTAGTGTAAACCATGTGTGTATCTTATCGAAGAACCATGCGGTTGTTTGAGCGTCCCTCTCAAGATTGCCCTTTTCAACGTGGCAGTACAGAGCAGCAGCGGTGTCATGATGTATGAGTGAATATGCAGGGCCTACCTTCATTTTTTCATAATGCCCTGGGCTCAGGCAGGTTTTAGTCAATTTTGGGGCCAGGCGGAACTCATTGTCTTCCTCTAGTTCAAGAAGTTGCTCGACATGGTCTGTGGAGACCACTGCTGTTGGCAGTTCATTCTTTTCCACAATATCTTCTGGAAGGTGAATTTTGTGCCCTCTTGCAAAGTGCCCTCTCAAGTTCTTCAATACATGTGGCGCGTCGGCAATAAAATATAACCGCCTATTACTATCACATGGGTGTGGAGCATGGCACTTTCGAGTTTTTTTTGTGATACTGATGCCAAATAGCCTCCAGAGTCCCTGATTGCATGGCCCCATGTCAGTCACAACAGCATGTATTTTAACACCAGCATCTTCACAGGACCTTATGATCGTACTGATCTTTTCCTTTACTACTTCAGCTCGGAAAGAATGACCAGTAAATTCGTAAGCTACTGTCTGTTTCCACCGAGTGGAAATTCCTCCCAACATAAAGACAAGGGCATGTGTGGCATAGCAAGATTCTGGAATTATGTTGCTGGTCAAGGGTATTGTTGGCTTTCCCAGCAGGGTCCCAGTGGATGAATCAAAGTCCAGACCCTTGCTAATCTGCATTTCGTCTAGCATAAGAACTGCATGACGCTCCTCCAGTGACAGGTGGGCCATCTGCACAATAAATAGAACAGCGAAAGGTGCTATTGGTATAGTGAGTCAATATGAACAGAATGAGTAACTAGGAACAGTACACACCTTAATTTTCAGCAAATCTATCACTTCAAACAGCAGCCCAGGAGCAAACTTGAACCCTTCTAATTTTCTCTGTAGCGTTCGTTCGGACGGTAGAGGCATTCCTAGTTCACGTGCCACGTTATATCCTTGAGAGCGGCAAGACAGCTTTAGCTTCAATGCCTTCACAACAGTTTCCGTACTCCATGCTGTACCCCGCATTGTCCCTTTTTGCAGATAAAGTGCCTGGTCGCTGCCTAGGTAGCCTGCAATACCTGTATGTGCAATGCATCAAAATGAAATTCACAAGAATTGCTTGTTGCACAAGTTGGTACATGGTATAACTGTGATGGAATTGGTGAAATGGCACAGAAAAAGAATTTCAACCCCATCAAAATCGGCCGCTGGGCCGGGATTTGTTCGCACGCCCCCGTGTTTAGCAGCGCAACACCATGGGGGGTTGTGCTACTACTTGTGTCCATTTTCCCCTTTTACCAGTTCCACCATAGTTATCGCAATCAAGGTTCAATTCACGAAGGGGTGTAATAGGAATAGCACTGTATACCTGCTTTGAGATTCTTGTTTTCGGTTTCCAATACACCGACTCTCCGCTGTGATGCAGAGAGCCTCCTTTTCAAGTGCAATATTTCTGCTGCTGTCTCTGTTTCAGCGTTGGTTTCTGAAAATAATCAAAGAAATGCTCCTCAATAGCAGATCCAGTTACGAATGGAAAATGCTGAACATGTATTTACCTGACACATGGTCTTGGGCCTTTGAAGCCAAGCTTCCTCCTTTCTCCAACTGATTGCACGTTGAGGTACTGGGAGACACTGCAAATAATCCAGCTAAGTGAATCCAGAAGAAAGGTATAAATGCTGCCTCCACCCTAGCCTTTCAAAACATGGAAAAAAACACCTCCTAGATTTGGAAAACACAAGGCTGCCTGAATATGAGAGATACGGGTTCAATGAAAGTATGCTGACTGCACCATAATTGTCTTGTGCGAAACTGACTACTGAGCAGTAGTAGCCAGAAGTAATGGGAAGGGGCACCAGAGGCCAGTAATGTAGTAATTTTATAATACAGTAATCTGTTAAGCTGTGGCTGAACTTCTTGTGAAGGTTATCACCACCTTTGTACTGCACTGTGAATCCTGCCTAATGTGCTGTCTGCAAAAGCATAGAACAAGACTTAGAGTATAAAAAACCAAATTGAAGCAAATAAAATTCACTACAATACCTTCCAACCAATTGCCGAGTACTCTTTCAGTGACGTTTGTACGCACACTGTAAATGGGCACTGTTTCCAGCTTTTGTATGGCTATGGAGGCAGGACTCGTTGCGGAACTGTGGCCTGCAATGTCCATGACAAAGATTTTTATCTCGCCAATTTACATATCTGCAGACTCAACCATTTACCAATGTAAGTATTGTACGAACCAGTTGTTATACTTGCATATTCTGGTGAGCTGGTTAGCTCAGCACACGGAATGTCCATGTCATGTGCATAGTGGTTGTGCCCTGGAACTGATGCAGAAAAACAGCATATGATTTATTGCAGTCCGCATTGTCAGTCACATACAAAAATGAAGTACTGCTCTGCACGCATGAACTTCACATTCCATGTTTTTACTATCCTCACCTGCTTGTGACTTTACCAATGATTCACCTTGGCCTATGCTTGTGGTGCTGGACTCTGAAAGTTATAAATGCCAAATACATACTTGCAGCAGTATACAAAAACACTCGAGCCCTATATTTGTGCAGGGCTATTCATCTGCACTAACCTCTTGTGATCGCACCAGTAACAATTGACTTTGAATCCTTCCTTGGCTTTAGGTCACAAGCTTTTTGCTTGCGCTTTAGCAGTGACTGGCCAGGACCAACTTTAAGCCCTGGAAGTTAGAATGGCTGTTGCATACTGACCAAATGCACATATCATGCCCAACAGTCTAGCATGATAACTTGTCAGATTTAACTTACCATGTTTGCCTGAAGTGCTAACAGGTGGCTGAGTGTCCTGCTTTGGACTTTGCACACAAATTACTTGCTGTTGTCGTAGTATCGATTGGCCAGGCAGTATTTCTGAAAGAATTACCTCTAAAAGTTGCATAGGCACTTATGCAATATATATTTGCAGCATAACTAAAGCAAAACATAGCACATCTAGCAGTCTTGTTAGCACTCACCAGTTTTTCTCGGAGCACGAGTTGCTGGCTGCGTATTTAGCTTCATGTTGGGTGCATGAACTGTCCAGTGTTCTTTCAGGAGTGACTGCCCAGGTTGTACGTGATGAAAGCTGGCCACTGAAGATCACAAATACAAACACCTTTGCAGTACCTGTCATGAACTTGTAGAGCACATCGATGTGTCAATGACACTACACTTTATACTCACTGGTAGTGCTCATACTGCAAGTCACTGGCTGCCCGTCCTGCTGCAGGTTCGATGCCTGGTGTCGTTTCAACAGTGATCGCCCAGGATTTGCACAGACACGGTCAAACCCTGAAGGTTACAAATGAGAATAAGCATTGAATTATATAATATGCATTGAAAATATGCCCGCAATTAAGTAATAAAGCACATCCAACTGTAATAATATGAGCATACTTGTACCATTTTTGCTCACACTGCTGCCTGGTAGCTGTGGCACGTGCCTGAGGCTGCATCTATATGCACACACTTTTGGCTTGAGAAGAGATCGCCCTGGCTTCGTTGCTCTAGGAACTTAATTGAAAAAAAAGGCACCTGCTCATAAGCTTGCTGGTGTCCAAAGTACAACAATGAACAAATGCACTTCACTAGATTAAAATAGAAGTGGGTGCACAAAAAGGCCAGTATTGTAATGTGTTCCTAGTTTCCCTCTTCAGTGCAGCAACTGAATACCCCTTGTATTCAAAGGGTATTCAGATTAAGGATCAGGAAGTACAGGACGAGGGTTCTACCAGAAGGGTGGAGAACTGGGGTTATTATTTATGATATAGAAGTCTGCACATTCAGACTAGGATGCAACAAGCGCATGTGTCAGCCTCCATGTGCACCTTTTTGTGCTTCAATACCAAAAATATCACAAGTTTACTGAATTCAGCAGTTCAAAGAATTGGGCAAGTTCCTATATTACGCATTGCTGAAGCACATACAGTGGCATTTTGCCTTGTAACACAGAAATGTTATCGGTCTGGAGAGTTCCTAAATTAATATGCATTGGAGGAGCATACATACCTCGAATTGTGGGCAAAGAAGCAAGTGGCTCACGACTGCACAATCCTCTGAAGCACTGTGACCTAACTTCTTTAAGCTGTCCATTATTTTGAGAACGATCTGCAATTTGAGGGTATCACATGAATCAGCAGTAAAATTTGAAGCTCATAATGATTGTCACCTATAGGCAGCTGCGTTACAACTTGCTTTGATAACATACCTTGCATCGGAATGTTTTCCTTTTAGATGAGACATTCTCAATGCCTTGCTTCGCACCTGCATTTGATTGCAAATAATTTTGATGATTATTTATATCACAAAGAGCATGATATACTACATGTGTGTGCAGTTGAATGAATGTATCTGTACACTGATGGCTTCTTACCTTGCTCTCGAGCCATGTGGCGGAAGACTGAGGGGGTGGCGGTGCATTTGGCATCACAGTTGTGCAATGTCAGTGGCTCACACTGATTCACAGTGAAGTGGTCCTGCGAATTTTAATAGTAATAGTAATCATCACTACACGCACACATATTTACAGCTAGAAGAAGAACGAAGACACACAGCGCCTGTGTGCGTCTTCGTTCTTCTTCTATGTCCGTGTTTTTTTTTTGCGCTACAAGAAAATCTGCAAACATGTTACACCAACAAGCCCAAATGTCTACACTGAGGTACAACAATGTCATTATATTTGCAAAAGGGCAATGCACACAATGCTGCTACTATCTTGCTGTCATTGTAACATTTGGTAAACAAATGTATGGTCTGAACCAGTAAACACTTGCAAAGTTATTTGATTATGAGACATCCGAAGTGTTATTGCACTT
>NC_051161.1:88811253-88895933 GCF_013339745.2 Dermacentor silvarum
GTGCACACATGCATACAAAAGAAAAGAACCCAAACATAAACGCATCAATTATGCCATGTAATGATCTCACGTGGAAACGTTTAAAGGAAACCTTGTGCCGGGTCCTTCACACCTATTTCGCTTAGCGTCTTCGAAAAAAAGACATTTGCGCTTACCGCTGCATTGTCCGTGCTGAACTTTTGCAGACGGATTGTATATTGGAGTCCACGTCATTTAGTGTAACACTTGCCACAGTTAATTTCCACCTTCTTAAGAAAAGAAAATCCGCAGTTTCGCCCGAAAGGCGAAGCATCGATTGCGATAGGAAATTAGTGGACAGCTATACAAAGTAAAGATAGTAGTTTTATCGGCCGTATTAACTTCTAAACATAGGCATACTAACTAAATTAACAAGCGTGGTGTCACGAGCGCACAAGCAAAGATGAACGAATCGCACTCGATGACCGCGGGAACTCGCTGTCAATTCGCTGCTGCTGCTGCAGCAAATTGCAGCAGCAGAGCCTTCCCAGAGCATTGCGGCCCGGGAAGGCGCTCGCGGCCACTCGGGCATCGTTGCGCACCATAGGTGCAGATGGGTCTGAATCTGGGGGCAACCAGTCAATGCTGAGGAATTGCAGCACGTCGCGGTCTTCCGGGCGAATAAGCATCTGCAAGTATGCCTTTTTGCTGTCCGCAATTAGCTCTATTCGGTGACATCGGAAGACGAGTAGTAGCTGCACAATGTCAACGCTGAGCTTTATACCCTTGAACAGGACATTGTTCAGGCAGGGATGACCAAGCACGTGGGAGGAAGTGTCAAACACAACACGAAGATTTGTCGTGACAGCATCTCGGTGGACAACTGCATGATGGGGCATCATATACACATTTTCCCTTGGCTGTAGCTCTTTTTCCATTCGCTCTGCGTGCTCTTCGTTAAAATACGCTCTTTTTGCCGTGTCACACTGCTTCAGGAGTTCGGACTGTTGTCGAAACCTATTGAATTGGGCTTGCAGACGGCGTTTGGCTAACGTTCGGTTATCGCTGCCTGAAGGTATTCCAGGAGATTGTATCATCAGCGGTACCTGTTAGCGCCCATCAAACTTGGTGATGCTCTCTTCATATATGTCAAGTTCCTGATGATCCTTGGCATTTTTCGCTGTAGATTGGTTAATTACTATGACGTCGAGGCGCCACATCGCACAAGAATGACAGTCAGGAAAAGAAGTAGGGCTGCAAGTCAGGAACAGAGCCCTCGTAGGTATTGAACTTCCTTTGTGTTCCATGGTTCTATGAAGAGTCCATCCGAACTTGGTTTCCACAGCTGTCAGATCGATGGTCAAATGATCAATATTTCCATTGACTAGCTTCCAGTACACGTCAGAACCAAGTAAAACGCTTATTTCATGTGGCTGCCATGTGTTGGGGTGAAATTTGTCCTGCAGGACTGTGCTGCTGAGCGACGGGCTTGTGTCCGTACACACTTCAGGTACCTGAAGTGTGTTTTCAACCGCGAATTCATTGTGTTGGCCTCGCAGAGTCAAAGCTACCCGATGACTGCGCATGACTTGGCGGGGCTTCGAGTGGCCGAACGTGACAAGAGATAGTTCCTCGTTTCCGATAACCGGGCTAATGAGATCCTTCGAAAGATCCGCCCAAATAAAGGTGCGCTGGCTGCCGCTGTCGAGAAGATTGCGCACGAGGCGCCTTCGTCATACACAGTCAATCCACACCCGTCCGGCCTGGAGCAGGACCACATTGATGCCCCTCAAGGCACTTGAGACAGATGTGACCATGATGGGCTCGTGCCACGCGATACAAGGCGGGGTACGTCTTGGTCCACTGTGATCACGGTTGTCGTGGTTGAAGCAACTGGCTTTAAAAAAACACGCAGAGTTTGGTCAAATGGTGACGATAGCACTTGCTACACATGATGTTGCGCGACCGTCTGCAAAGACGAGCCAGGTGATTGCTTCTGCCGCAATGGTAGCAACATCGAGCGCACTGCGCAAACGAGCTCGGTTTTCATCCGCAGAAAGTTGGACGTTGCACAAAGGGCATGCTTCTTCCGGAACTGCAACAGCTTCTGCAGCAAGTGCGTACGCCATCGGTAGGTGTTTACCCATTGGTACAGGGGGAGGTAGAACGTCATCTTAAGGCAGGAAACTGGAGATACGCACGCTCCGCGCCCTGGTTTGTCCTCCTCTCTTATTTCAATCTGGACGCGCAGAAAACTTAGCATTTCTGTAGCCTGCCGAGCTCTCTCTAGAGGAAGGAGCCCTGTCACCTGACGTGTCCTGAGTCGCTTCCTTTGAATTATGGCGATAGAGTATCGCGAGATTGTCGGGCAGGCACTTCATCAGCACGCGGTTGACGACTACGTTGTATTGATCAGGTGACACGCCCAAACCGGTCAATGCGGAGACCCAAAACTGTACTTTGTCGTAGAGCCGCCAACGTTTTTCGACCTCTGCCGAGGATTTGACTGGTGACAAGGCGAGCAGGTGGTCAACGTGCTCGTTGATGAGCAAGTCGCGTCGACCAAATCGCTCTGTCAAAATCTTGACAGCTATATTATAATTTTCTTCAGTAAGTCGAATGCCCTCGAGTGCTCTTTTGGGGGAGCCAGTCAATTATGATCATAGGTACTTAAATTTCTCTATGGGCAGAAGCCCTGTGTTGAGATGGACTGTGGCACTAAAGTGATCCCATGAGGACGGCCAATCACGAAGTGTGCTGGAAAACGTAGGAATTTGCAGTTTCGGCCGGACCACTGTGCGATGACGCGGAACGGTCCCGTGACTGGGAGCCATTGTCGCGGTTGATAGGCGAAGTGAAGTGTCACTAACCTCATTTTCTACTGAGGTGTGGTCAGTACCAGTGTCGGCATTCGCTAGAGTTGCCTCCGGACTTGAGGTATTCGTCGCCGTCGTTTGCTTCGCCAGCTCGCGAAGAAAGAACCGCGCTCGGGACACCGAGTAAGACACCGTTCGGTCGTATTCGGCAGCCGCGTCGAGTTCTTCTTCGTAAGCGTCGTCGTCAGTGGCGCCGAAGATTTGCTTGTCGAGGTTGACGAGCTCCGCGTGCTTCTGAGTGACGAGATTGACAAGCTCCGCGTGCTTCTGTTCCGGGTGCTTCTGCATCGGGAATGGAGGCCTGCAGTTCGTCGGTCAGGAGGAAATAGTTTTCGTGACGCTGGCCCTGACGCCGCCACGGTACTTGCGCAGCCGCTCTACGGACGCCATCGAAGCTATAAGGCTTGGAAAGGTGATGACCGGGGGATTTCTGCGACAAAATAAATGTGCCGTAATAAAGACCCGAGTCCTATATCCAGCACTCTATCTTTTTTACAGCGCAAGCTGATATGGACTCATTCCAATGCCGTTTCGGGTCGCGATTATGCCGCCGCCGGCGTCGGCCGCGTAACCGCTATCACCGGAAACGCGAAAAAAATACCCGATTCCCGCCGGGATTCAACCCACACCCGCTGCGTGGGAGACGGATGCTCTACCAATGAGTCACAAAACACCCATACAAACCGAGCCACGCAAGCGGTTGCTATCGGGCCGCGGAAAATGCCCTAAGGTAAACACAGGGTGAGGTGACTCGAGCCTCCACCAGTATGGTGGCGCCATCTAGGTAAGATGCCTGCAAACGCAGCGTCCGCAGGCGCAGACGACGATATGCGATTCAGGCGAGGCGCGCAATCAACGCGCTCCTAAGCTGCCGAGCCTCCGCCAGTATGGTGGCGCCATCTCCGCCAGTAAGGTGCCTGCAAACGAGGCGCGCCTGACATGTAAGTTGTATAGTTGTAAGGCTTGATCAGGCTCAGCATACTGCTGTGGAAAGAGCATTACAAGCCACAGCTCGCCGTCGACGCCGGGTTGGTAGTTCAGATCGTTCTCGTCAAAACGAGGCGAACAGACTGCCGTGAAGACCCTGTTGTGCGTGGTGCCCAAATTGGAGCTACTTTTGAGCCGGTCCACCAGCTTACGCTGTGACTGTGCTGCGTGTGCCGCGCAGGCCTGTGACTTTTTTTTTTTGTTCTATTGCTCGTGCTGTCCCTTTTTCCGTCTCTTCTCCTCCCCTCCCCGTCACCGCCTCTCGGCCTTGATCTTCAACAACGCTGCATCCTGCTTTTTATTATCTCCACCATAGATAAGATGCTGTGGGGGAGCACTCGGGAAGGACAGCCCTCCTCTTCTCTCCTCAAACTCTCTCCCTATGGGGGAAGCAGATTTTTAGAGGTGGGTGAAAGGAAAGGGGGGACATATGTGCAGTGAAGTAACTGCCTCTCAGCGACTACACATCAACCGTACTGCACAGGGGCAGCGCAGCTAAAAGAGGGCAGGGGGCTCTTGGGAGAGCGAAGCAGCAGAGGCACCAACATGAACGCACTTGGCAGAATGGAACAAGAGTCGCTCGTTGAGGTATTAGTTGTCAACAAATGTGAGCAGGGGCCGGAGAAGGACTTTGCGCTCGATTTCAGAGCCTGAGGGGTGCGGAATCTCCACCAGCGTTGAGGAGGGTAGGTCCAGCTTGCTGCAAGTCGTGACCAGGGCTGCGGCTGCAAAAACGGGCTCCCGCGCTACAAGACGATATCAGCAGTCCCCTTCTCCGGCAGCGCTCGCACCGCTGAATGCAACACACGTATCACGATTCAGCCTATAAGAACAGCTAACCATACTACGCTTACTCGGGTTAACGGCTCTGTTCCCTACGAAAGTACGCAATGAAAAATCTGGGCATAACCTACCTCACAATGACTGTCGACCGTTATGAGATTAGCATTAAAGCAACGGAGTGACACAACGCATTGCCACCACCGAAACGCTCCACGTTGAGCCACGTACTGAAGAGGGACTCTTGTTACGCGCTTCCCCTTGGAAACGCTGTGCCGTCTAGCAGCGCCGCAGAGGATTCCGCGCGTGGTCTTTTTCTTAGTTGTGCGGCGCGCCTTTGTGTGCGAACGCCTAGAATTGTTGCCTTCCTGACCGCACAACCGATGGCACGTAGCCAGTAACAAGGTTGGTGGTAAACAGGTTCGTTGAAGATCATCACATACTCAGCTCTTTCGTGGCGCGGTTCGCTAAAGCTTCGGACTGTTGTTGCCCAGCACAATACACAGAAGGCCCATCGACAAAAGTACTACAAAAAGCAGCCTTGGGCTGTCTGGCGTGCTTTGACGTTGGAAAAATAGCGTGAAAACGCACGAGTACTGAGAAAGACAGGCACAGGAGCGTTTTACACCGGACGCCGTACAAAGAGATACGTATATTCAATTGATTGTCGAGATGCACCGGAAGAAAGACGTAAGTGCTAAATTGCGAGCGTTTCAACATGTAGCACCACTTCACTCGGTTAGGCGGCGGTGGTAAGATAAGGATTTGCAAGGAGGAAATAACGCGTGACAAAACAACGTATACGTCAAGTGTCAGTTGGCACAAGTGTTTGGTTCAAGTAAGGGTTTCAATACCATTTACTTGTCTCACGATAGTATATACTTCATGGTGGAAAATTGGTCTCTTTCTAGTACCGGATGCAGTAGTCGAATGTTTTATCACTGAGATATAGTTTACAGTTCTCGATGTAGAAAATATTTGAAATATCATAAAAATCTGCACAAAGAAAAACCATGGTTATGTCGTGGAGCCAATCCCCGTTTGGAAGGATGCCCAACAAGACACAAACGAAAAGACAAAAGAAACCTATACGGAAAGCAAAAATAAAGCGTTTCATAAAAGAAAAAGAAATGCTTTTTCTGCACTTACCTTAAAGAATATTGCAGCTTATCCCTATCGCCTCACTGACGAAGTGACCGAGAGTAAATGTCAATGCGTTCACTGCAACGCAGGTGCCCATGCGAGATTTGATATTCATGTGGAAGGAATTTTAAACTTCTTTAACTTCCGCTACAAAAATTGTCATCTAAGTCAGAACAAAGGTTCAGCAACCAGATTATCACATTTACTTGCGGTAAAAGGCCTCCATGTACCGCAAATTTGGCACTCGGTGATGGTGAGAGCGAATATATTCCTTGGAGCAGGTGGATGAATGTTCAGGTCTTTAATCATTTCTTGCAATTCATTTCCGACTTTCCTAACCAGGACAACAGTGTCATCTACAGAACTATTTATTTAAGGCGAATAGCATTTTTTACTCTATTGCCCGTTTTCCGATGGTTATTGGTTAGTTTTCGGTGGTGACTGGACTTGCACCGTCCATAAAAATAAGCCAACGCACAGGACACATATATTGTTGGCCTTCGCCGCTGAACGCCAGTAGTAACTATATTAGATAAAAAAATGTCGCAGTTTCGCCCGAAAGGCGAAGCATCGATTGCGATAGCAAATTACTAGAGAGCTATTCGGAGTAGGGATAGTAGTTTTATCGGCTGCATAAACTTATACACATTGGCTTACTAACTGAATTAACAATCGTGGTGTCAGCGCGCACAAGCAAACATGAATACATTACACTGAATGACCGCAGCCAACGACTCTCAAAACGCTGGCAGCAAGCGCAGGTTCCCGCGGTCTATCGCTTCAACGGAAACTGAGCGGCGAATGCAAGCACATACAAAGGTCAGAGCCGTGTGGAGATAAGAGACGGTGCGGGCGACCGGCACCGCCGGGCAAAGGAGAAGTTGTTGGCAGAGGAGAAGCTGCCCCCCCCCCTCCCCCCTCTTCCCGTTTCTTGCTTTCGCGTGGGAGATTGAGTGGCAAGATACGCCTTTGGTGCCGGAGCACAGCGCCGCCCCACCTCCCTCCCTCCCATACCCCGACATCCTTTCGGGCGTCGGTCGCGTTTGCTTTCCACCGTGCGTTGGTTCTCCGTGATAACGCGCGTCCCCCGCGCTCTTTCGCTCGCGCATACGGCGCGCGGCGACGATTTTATCGCCCTTGGAATCTATACGAAACCTCACGGCGACGACGACGACGACGGCGATGGTAACGGCGACGGCGATGCCGACGGCAGAAATCCGGTTGAAGTGTCCATATAATTGCTATCGCAATAATATATGTGAACGAACGGTTCGATATGAACGCCTTTTCACAAATGCATCAGTTTAGATTTTACCACGGTAAACTAAGTATTTCATTAAGTTGCGCTGAACAGCTAGGGCTGTTGCAGAGGCTGTGAAAATAGGCAACATGAAAGAATGCGAAGGAATGTAAACTGTGCTTTGTTCATCTGGGCAACCAGTCGCGATCATCTGGGCAACCTGTCAAAAGTTTTTTAAAAATTATAGCAGTACGTCTCTGGCCGCCAACCATTTGTACAGGACCGCATTACAGTTACTGCCCACACAAGTTGCCAAAAATATTGCTTCCGAGTTCTTTCGAATGTTTGTCCACAGTATCACTGAAACTGTAACTTCTAGTACGCTGAGGTTTTATTTGCCATATCCAATGGCGACGTTCAAAAGGCATACACAGGGCACTATACACTTGATTGACATCTTTTGGTGCTGAGACAGGGTTACATGTGCTCTTTTTAACCCCAGCGGTCCGTGAGTTCCGCGGCGCGGGTTTGGCGCCGGCTGGAGAGATGGCGCCACGCTGCGTGACCAAGCACTCAGCGTCCGGTGCGCCGCGGATAGCTGTTTCGCCGAGACGAGACTTGCAAAGACGTTTTTTTTCTGTGACAGGAAACTATTGCGCCCATATGGACCAGTGCACAGTATGACGTAGTGCGGTGTGGTGTGGTGGGGTGTGCCGTTGCGAACATGCTCTACACCTATTTTAAGATTGTAGCTAGTATCATCCAACCAATCTGCTTTGCCGGTAACCATTTCATGCTTACATCTGCTCTCGAGTACTCGAGAGCCAGCATTTTTTCCTATCGGTGTTTCACACTTCTGGCGAAACTACCACTTTTTTACGCGACACTCACTATATAAAACAGAATCCTTGGTGCATTCAGTTAGCCGAGCTTACATTTTAGTAACCTATATAAACTCACACTAGAAATAATGACAGGCCAAAGAAATATAGGTCATTGTGTGTAAAAAATCATTGCTCTGTCAGCACGCTTTCTGAGCTGCGATCTTTCATTTATTTGCTTTATAAAGACCCCGGTGCTTGATGTCTCTCTTTGCATGGCCACATTACAGCTGCTAAAAAGCAGACATCGCAAGTTCCACGACTCTGAGTGCGACAGGACGGATCCAGCTGTGGTGCTTCGTCAGCGAACCTTTTTGAGACGTGTTCAAGCGGCAAGGGTCGCGTACACTGAAAGTCTCTGCGCTGGAGTAACTGTCTGAATGTATAGCGAATATAGCCCCAGATTTTTCCTGG
Organism: Dermacentor silvarum; assembly: GCF_013339745.2. Lineage (NCBI taxonomy): Eukaryota > Metazoa > Arthropoda > Arachnida > Ixodida > Ixodidae > Dermacentor > Dermacentor silvarum. The sequence goes on from NC_051161.1 coordinate 88,819,533, forward strand.
GATCTCTGGTTAGAAAAAAATAAAATGATATAAGCTATCTTGATGTCGTTACTAAACGCACGCTGTGTGCTTTATACATTTTTAGGCGAATAACAGTGACATATATTCACCCAACAATCATTTACTGCTAGTCTAACACCCCCCCCCCCCCCCCAATAGAGTGGCGCAGCAAACCAAATTGGGGGTAGGGGGGAGGGGGAGCTTGTGAGTGGTATGTTGTGCGTTGTTGGGGGCTAGGTATTTTGGGCTGGATGCAGGCCCAGCCTTATCCCCCCCCCCTTCGCACAGCTTGAACAAAACTTGTATGTATATACGGGATGACCAGTTTTAAGTTTTCCGGAATATTTAGCAATCGCCTGTTGCAGGTAACGCGTTGTAGTACTCGCGCTGCAATATTCAGAGAGGCGAACGTTACTGTTATGAGAAATCAAAGCACATATTCGCCGAATTAAACAAGTTGACTAATTAACTTCTTAATTTATTAGTTTATGGCACAAATTGCATTTTGCGAATTGTAGGTGGTGAATTTGCGAGGCCTATCCACTTCGAATTAATTTCCAGAATGACATCACCTTGGAGATACGCTTCATCAAGCTCCCCCCTAAAACGGCATTGTTCCACTTACTTATTAATGAAAGGCTCTTCTAGGCAGTGAAGCACAAAATTAACCAGAACACCCATGTATTTCGTCTCAGACTTTGGGAAATAATATTTCCAAACTGGTCTAATCCTGGAGATTCATTTCAAGTCCATAAGTCTTGTAAAGTCACGGGCTACAATTCGTGAATTGCAATATGTGCCGTAACGTAATTAATGAACAAGTTAATTACTAAATGTTTGTCAAGTAGTAGAATATATTGTAAAGGGGCGAAAATATATGTATTTACAATATATACAGTTAAAAGGTTGTAGCTCTGTGTACTACCATCTACAAAGTTCCGAGACACTTCAGCCTCTTCTTCACCAACCAACGTCATTTTGTCCACAGCGGTACAAACTCGTACCTGACATAACCCCCGGCGGCAGAAGCATCGTCTTAGAAGCATGCTTCTTAGGGTGTCGAATCAGTCTGCGAGTTATAGGGCTTTAGTCGCGAAACGTGCACGATATCAGTTCCTGGTGGGGTAGAAGACTTCGAAGTCACAGGTGATATCTCATATGTGAGGCTGGTTACTTGGCGAAGAACTCGGTATTGCCCGACGTATTGCGGCAGCAGCTCTTCGCAAAGGCTGACGCGACGGGAGGGTAACCAAAGGAGGACTAGGGATCCAGGGCTGAAATGAGCGTCCCGACGACGACTGTCGTAACGGTGCGTCTGGATATTCTGAGATGCCAGAAGACGGTCACGGACAATACGACGTGCTGTGACCGCGCGAACAATGGCGTCGGGAGCATAGAACGTGGTAGTGGTGGCATCAGAAGGGAGCAGCGAGTCAGGAAGCAGGAGGGGGTCATGGCCATATAGTAGATAGAACGGGGAATAACCAGTAATATCGTGAGGTCACGAATTGTATGCAAACGTCACGCAAGGTAAGGTGCCGTGCCAATCCCGGTGATCATCAGACACGTACATGGAGAGCATGTCCGTGAGTGTACGGTTCAGACACTCGGTAAGCCCGTTTGTTTGTGGGTGGTAAGCCGTCGTGAACTTGTGGGACGCTGAGCAAGAACGAATACGGTCGTCAACAACCTTAAAACGGAAACAGCGGCCTCTATCAGTGAGTAGCTGACGTGGGACACCATGATGTAGGACCACTTCATGAAGGAGAAAATCAGCCACATCAGTTGCGCAGCTTGTAGGGAGGGCCCGCGTTATGGCATAGCGCGTAGTATAGTCTGTTGCATCGGCCACCCACTTGTTGCCCGAGGATGAGCTTAGAAATGGGCCAAGGAGGTCCAGGCCGACGCGGAAAAATGGCTCACTGGGGATATCTATAGGCTGAAGGTGCCCAGCAGGAGAAAATGGAGGCTTCTTGCGGCGTTGGCAAAGTTCGCAGGAAGCGACGTAGCTTCGGACAGAGCGATATATACCAGGCCTGAAAAATCGTCGGCGCACACGGTCGTATGTACGGGAGACACCCAATGACCAGTGGTGGGCGCATCGTGTAATTGAGAGAGAATTGTCGAGCGCAGATGCTGGGGAATGACGAGAGCAGTTCAGCACCACGTTGATTCATATTGCGTCGGTATAAGGTCCCGTCCTGGAGAACATACAGAGAGAAGCGTCCTGTTGCTCCTAGGTAAGGCGTTCGATGATGGACCGCGAATGTGGGTCACGACGCTGCTCGTCGGCGATGCGTGAGAAGTCGGAGATCGACAAAACGCAGGTATCTGTATCGGTTTCGGTGCCATCCGGTGGGTCGACAGGGTAGCGGGAGAGGCAGTCGGCGTCCTTATGTAGCCGCCCAGATTTGTAGGACACGGAAAATGTGTACTCTTGCAGGCGTAAAGCCCAGCGCCCAAGACGGCCTGTGGGGTCTCTGAGTGAGGATAGCCAACATAAGTCATGATGATCTGTCACGACGGTGAAATCTTGGCCGAACAGGTAAGGGCGGAACTTAACAATGGACCAAACAAGGGCCAAGCATTCACGTTCTCTTATGGAGTAGTTTCGCTCTGGTGCTGAAAGAAGACGGCTAGCATACGCGATCACGTGATTGGTGTCCCACTGTCGTTAGGGCAAGATAGCGCCAATGCCATGGCCGCTTGCATCAGTGCGAACTTCTGTGTAGGCATGCGAATCAAAATGACCCAATACGGGTGAATTGGTAAGGCGACCGATAAGCGTTGAAAATGCTTCAGCCTGGTCGGGCCCCCAACGAAAAGTGGTGCCCTTTTTCAGGAGGTCTGTGAGAGGACGAGCGCTTTCGGCAAAGTTCTGGATAAATCGCCGAAAATAGGAACACAGCCCTAGAAAACTGCGGACATCGGTAGAAGAACGCGGAAGTGGAAACTCGCCAACGGCGCGAACTTTGTCAGGATCAGGCTGGATGCCAGAAGCGTCAACCAAGTGACCAAGTTCTCGTATTTGGCGGCGGCCGAAATGGCATTTTGCAGAATTGAGTTGTAGGCCGGCACGTCGAAAAACATCAAGGATATCTGAGAGTAGGTGGAGGTGGCTCTCAAACGTCGGTGAAAAAACTATGACGTCATCAAGGTAGCAGAAGCACGTAGTCCATTTGAATCCGCGCAGAAGAGAGTCCACCATGAGCTCGAAGGTAGCAGGGGCAATACACAATCCGAAAGGCATCACCTTAAATTGGTAGAGACCATCTGGGGTGACCAAGGCGGTCTTTTCGCGATCTCGTTCATCCACTGCGATTTGTCAGTAGGCAGAGGGCAAATCAGTCGATGAAATATAACTGGCACCTTGTAAGCAGTCCAGCGCGTCATCAATACGCGGAAGCGGATACACGTCCTTTTTGGTAATCTTATTCAGGTGACGCTAATCGATACAAAATCTCCAGGTAGTGCCCTTCTTTCTAACCAAAAAACGACAGGAGACGCCCACGGACTGCAGGAAGGTTCATTAATATCTTTAGAGAGCATTTTGTCCACCTCCGTTTGGATCACCTGGCTTTCAGCCGCTGACACACGGTAAATTCCGGTGTATAGGACGAGGGTTACGAGTGTGGATGGGATGGGTGACGACACGGGTACGACCTAGCGGGCGATTCCCAAAATCAAAAATGTCTTCATAGGACATCAGAATGCGGCGAACGGCGTCAGCGTAATAAGGTCGTAGGTCGGTGGCTATCATTGGCGTAAGCTTGTCGTTGCGTGAAGTAGGAGGGTCGGAAGCTGCAGCAGTGTCGAATCGTGGTTCGGGTGTAAGAGCAGCTACTCCACAGTCTTCCAAAGGGGACAGCACAGCGAGGGATACACCCTCAGGAAGCACTTGGAGACACGAACCAAAGTTCAGAAGGAGAAGCCACGCTCGATTGTTGACAAGAGTTACAATTGAGCTTGGTATTGCTATTTGGCGTGCCAGGAGAACGTCGCAAAGTGGGGACACTACGTAAGGACCATCTCGAAGTGGAGGAGAAGGCAATAGGAGGACGTAGGTCGTAGCATCAGGTTGCAGTCGAACAAATTCAGCAGAACGAAGTCTGGGCTGATGGTTGTCGGTCGGGTCGGCAAAGTAATGGGGCAGTTCAAGGCGAAGGGTGCCGGTTGCACAGTCAATAAGTACTGAATGAGCAGTCAGGAAGTCGATTCCAAGAATCACATCGTGAGGACACTCGGCCAGTACAGTGAACAGGACTAACACTGGACGGCCGGCAATGGTAACACGGTCGGCGCACATTCCCATCACGGCTGTTGTACTGTCATTAGCCACTCGGACGGCAGGCGACTCGGCAGGCGTCAGGACTTTACGGAGACGGCTATGAAGATCTGATCGCATAACCGACACCTGAGTGCCAGTATCAATGAGGGCTTGAACGGGTACATCATCAACAAAAATTTCGACAAGGTTCGGTCGAGCAGCAGGGGTCAGCAGAGGTTTTGTAGTCCGAGTCGTCAACGCAGCCTTACCTCCGGGGGCTCCATTCTTAGTTTGCCGAGAAGCGGCCCGTGTAGGACGGGTGTGAGGGACGTCGAGGTGTAGGCGAACGGGACTGACGGCGTTGCGGTGAGGGCGAGCGGCTAGAGCTGTTTCCCCGAGTGGGAAGGCCGGCATGGTATGGTTCAGAAAGGGGCGACAGAGACCGAGGGTCTCGGTCGAAGCGGCGATCAGCATATGGTCGAGGCGAGGAGTACCAGCGGCTACTACGGCAGTGGCGGGACATGTGACCTACCCGGGAGCAAGCAAAGCAAATTGGCCTGTCGTCCGGTGTTCGCCACTCAGAGGGGTTCCGATATCGATTCGGGAATGACTGGCGAGCTGCCGCAAAGCCAATGACAGGAGCGGTAGGGGTGGGATGTGGGCGGGCGGCAGACTGGATGTCCATGTTTGCAGTTTCTTGGCGGACAACAGCTTGAAAGAGCTAGATGGTCATGTTGGCGTGCGTATGGGAACAGTGAAGACTTGGAGCCATAGCCTCAAGTTCGCGACGGATGACCTGTGTCAAGCTTGGCGTGGCAGGCGGATGTGATGCCGGAGGGTCGTTGCAGGAGGAAGTGGCAGCCGTATCCGGAAGTCGGTCGGAGCGTTGCACGATGCGTTTGCCTTTCGCTTGCTCAAAATTTCGGCATTCTTTATGATGGATTCAACCGTTGAGCAGTTCCTGCAAAGCAGGAGGTTGAACGCATCGTCCGCGATGCCCTTCAAGATGTGTCCAACCCTATCGGCCTCCAGCATGTCTGCGTCCGCTTTATGGCAGAGAGCCAGAACGTCTTGAATATATGTGACGTACGATTCGGTTGGTGTCTGGACACGAAAAGCTGGCTCTTGCTTGGCCTCCATTTGACGTCCCACAGGTCTTCCTAAAAGATCGCGTAGCTTTTCTTTGCAGGAGTCCCAGCTTGTAATTTCGGCTTCATGCGTCTCGAACCATACCTTCGCGGTTCCTCCCAAGTAAAAGATCATGTTGGCCAGCCAAAGTGTGGCATTCCACTTGTTGTGCTTACCGACGCGCTCATACGACGTCAGCCAGCCTTCGACGTCGACCTTGCCAGTGCCAGTGAGGATTCCCGGGTGACGTATCTGGGTAAGTACCACTTCCGCTGGTGCCTGAGCGGTGGAGGCAGCGTCAGCGTCGGAGGCAGCGTCAGTAGCCATAACAGCGGAACCGATTTGACGCCCGCTGCGAAGATCCAGGGCCGCCTTGTGGCGAGATTACCCCGCACCTCCACCAAAATGTAAGGGGGGAGAAAATATATGTATTTACAATAAATACAGTTAGAAGGTTGTAGCTCTGGGTACCACCATCTACCGAGTTCCGGGACACTTCAGCCTCTTCACCAACCAACGTCATTTTGTTCAGAGCGGTACAGACTCGTACGTGACAATATGCTTCTATTCCTTGTGATACTAACGTCAGCATCTACGAACAGTCCAGGTGAAGGCCAAGAATTATGCGATCTGCCCCAGGCAGTCTCTAAAAATTCCGAAAAACCTAGAATTGACCACCCCCGTGTGCGTGCGTGCGTGCGTGCGTGCGTGCGTGCGTGCGTGCGTATGCCGCGGCTGCCGCTGCCGCGGCAACCGCGGTATCTACGCTACGTAGCAGACCACATCTACATGCAATTGTAGTATGCATGCGCAGCGTTTGCTTTGTGCGCGACAGAGCTTGAGTCCACGCTAGCGCTCATGTGCCGTGCCTGGCCGTGCTACGTGGTGCAGGACCAGCTTTGTTGTGCATTACCTTAACCGACGGATAGTAGCCACATCCAACTTGTGCATTTTGAGGCGCTATCCATAGCTCCATGCGAAGTGAAGTCTGCCAATGCGTCTAGCCGAGCGGCCACGAGTGAGTGCGCGGTGGCAAGCGTGGGTTTGGCGTCACCTTATGTTTCGCGTGGGTCGAGGCTAGTTGGGTGTGCAGAACTAATAGAAATTAGATAGAAACAATGGCTGCGACACCGATAAGCCGGGTGGTAAAAGTTTAATTTCTACGCGGGTGACCTCGGCCGAGTGTGAGTCGACGATATTCGGCTTCTTCCAGAAGTACCTAATTCTTACCGAATAAGGACGGTCGATGAATTTTTTTATTCGATTAACGTATAATCATTCATAATTTCAGCCTTTAATCGATGAATTGCTTTCGATGCAGAGTCTTTCATCAATTAATTGAATAACCGAAATTTTAAACTTTTAATAAAGGTGAAACACAGTTATCTACTTTTGTAGGACCCTATTTTAATGTTTGTGTAGGTTGGTGAGCACGACGTCGCGGCATCAAACCCGGCCAAGGCGGCCGCATATCGATGGGGGCGAAATGCGAAAACACATGTGTACTTTGATTTAGATGCACGTTAAAAAATTGCAGACGGTACAAATTATTCCGAAGATCCCCCACTACCACATGCCTCATAATCGGAGCCTGGTTTTCGCACGTAAAACACCTTAATTGTTTTTCTATTTTAATGTTTGAGAAGTGGAACCAAGTTTGAAACACAAGTGTATAAACGTTTGATAAACTATAATATTTAACTTGTCAAAGAATAAATATATTTGGCACTAGTGGCTTTTGAAAAGATATATGCTATGAAATGGCAGTTTGTGCAGAATTAAATACGATAGATGGCACTAGTGAATCCCTATATAGTACAGCTAAACGAGAAATAAGAAAAAAGGCAAACGTGAAAGGTGAAGTCCAAATGAAATATTCAAGAAATTTCAATATGCACAGGGGAAAGAAAATTACTGGTTTAGAATTTTAAACCACATGCTCTTTTCTACAGAGTGAATGAATATCAATTGGCTGGGATGTCTGTGGCGAAACCGACACCTTCTTTGAATAACCACACAAACCAGCATGCGAGAACAGATGCTCGGACGCTATAGATTTGCTGGAGTCGACATGAACTCCATCGCTATGTCAAAATACATGCTTCAAACCGGTGCGCACCCTGTGCCACGTCTGTAGTGCACTGGGAGTGGCACGATGATCAACGACTGGGTTGCTATATAGCATGCCTTGAATTTCGAGGGCATTTTAAACCTGCGACTTCGGTGACGTGTGCGGTGTTCGTAAAGAGAGGGAAAGCGGTAGGCTCGGCATCACTCGGGATTCAGAAAAACAGTCGACAGTCGCTCGACCACCGTTTTGGTTACGCAAAGGCATCCGTCACTGGGCCGGTGAGAGAGAGAGAGAAAAGTAAAGGAAAGACAGAGAGGATAACCAGAGATTATCTCCGGTTGGCTACCCTGTACCGGGGCAGGGGTAAAGGGATTCGACAGGAGAGAGAGAGAGAGAGAAAATAAGTATAAAAAAGGGAAAAAAGGGAAAGAAAAGAAAATCACACACACAAAAAACAGAACTGTTTCTGGGGGCACTGTCAAGCAGTCTGCGAAAGCATTCTAGTGTTGCATAGTGTCAACCTCCCATCCTACGTCACACAGTGTAGAGTCACAATTTGTCCCTGAGTCCGGTAACGCAGCAGTGCCTTCAGGGCGGCTCGTGCTGTAGTTCGTGTAGGCCAGTTTCCAGGGATGTTGATTTGCGTTATTGGGCGTTTGTCCAGTTGATCTATCGTTGCTCAGAGAGCTGCTCTCTGCGCGTTGAACGAGGGCACTCACAAAGAAAGTGTGCGATTGTTTCGTTGCACCGGAAGAGCGTTCTAATCACAGTCGGTCAGACAGGCCGGTGGCTCGCAAGAAGCGCAGAAGCACCTGCAAGGCCTTCTTCTGTGACGGTAAGTCCAGTCTGCAGTGGTGGAGAAATCTGACAAAGACCGGTCGTCCAATTGGTTGAACGCGTTGGTAAGAGAATGTCTCAGCGCACTGTGCTGCGGCCAGTCGCACAAAATATGTGCAATCGATTCTTCGTTGCCGCAGTGGTCGCAGGCTGCGCTGTCGGCCATTCCTATGCGGAAGGCATAGGCGTTGGTAAACGCAATACCCGACCATAATTGGCACAAAGGGGTTGCGTCTCCTTGTCGAAGCCTTGATGGTACCCGAAGGCTTAGGGTTGGGTTCAGAGAGTATAAGCGACCATGCTTGAAGTGCGATTTATTCTATTGTGACCTTTTGCGTTGGCGAGCAAGCACGCGGAGCTTCCGTGCCGCGTCAGTCCTTGAAAGTGGTATGGGCCGTTGGTGATCTTCTTTATGAGCTGTGCAGGCAGCTTGATCGGCCCGTTCATTGCCGATAATTCCGCAGTGACTTGGCAGTAACTGAAAAGATATTTCTTGCCCTATCTCAGTCAGATTGTGTATTGCCTCGGCAATCTCAAAGACCGGCTGCTCGTGCGGACCGCGGCGTAAAGGTGATAGTAGAGACTGCAGAGCCGCCTTTGAGTAGCAGAAAATTTTCCATTTGCGTGTCACTTGATCACTAATGAATTGTAGCACGGTACAAAGCGCTGCCAGCTCTGCTGCCGTCGACGTTGTGACGTGAGACGTCTTGGATTTATTAGTTGTGACCTTTGTTGGTATCACAACTGCCATGGTAGAGCTAGCTGTTCGGCAGGACGGATCTGTCGGTGTATATATATGGGCAGCGTCTTGGTACTTCTCGTAGAACAGAAGCAAGACGAGCCGTTTAAGGGCTCGTGATGACTGATCTGCTTTTTTCTGGATGTCAGGCATTGTGAGGTTGATATTTGGCTGAGTAAGGCACCACGGAGGAATCGAAGGTCTTGCGGCAGGAGTGAAGGAAGTTGGTAATGATTCACCATGCGTGGCTATTGTTTGGCAGAAAAGAGGTACGTGGTCTGTCCGCTGGCACAGATGACAGGTGGTGGTGAGGAGTCCGGGCAAGATGTCGTATATGTGTCCTCCATGCTTCAACCTAATTATGAGTCTTGGCGAGGTGGTCTCCAGCAATTGCTATAGTCGCCACTGTTGATGCACTCCGAGGCAGGCCTAGACAAATGCGGAGCGCTTGGGCTTGAATACTTTGTATTGTGCGCATGACTCGTTTTGTTTACGTTAGTTAAGGCTGGCAAGCTGTACCGCAGGAAGCCGAGAAACAGCACATTGTATAACTGCAGCATAGCACTTGTGGACATTCCCTACGTCTTTCCAGTGAAGAACTTAAAGAGGTGATAGATGCCTGTTAAGTGCTTCTTCATGTATGAAACATGAGAGCTTGATGACATGTCTCTGTCAATTATAAAGCCTAGAAACTTGTAAGATCGAATGTATGGCATTCTTTGGAGATTTATCAATACGTTGTAGTTGGCCATGGGCTTCCGTGTAAATGCCACAAGTGCGCAATTCTCAGACGATATTTCCAGACCTCGATTCCGGAGGTAAATAGCAGTCTGAGATGCGGGTCTCTGGATCCTCGCTCGAAGTTCTAGGCGTGTTACTGCAGGCATCCAAACGCAGATGTCATCCGCATACATTGATAGCTGAACTGTGCTTGGCAGGTGCTCAAGGGGAGAAAGGAGAGTCAGACTGAACAGCACAGGGCTGACTACCGCTCCCTGGGTGACGCCGCGGTAGCTGTAATGTAGAGAGGTGTAGCCATCCTCATTGTTCACAGAAAAGGATCGCATGGAGAGGTAGTCTCGTATCCATTGACACCACCTATAGCACCTAAAGCGTCTCAGTACTACAAGAGCATGGCTCTACGTCTAGCGGCGCGACCGCCATAGTGATGGTCAGGGAAGCAGTAAGGAAACATTAATGCTCATGCGCAGCCATTCCAGTGCAATTTCAAAATTTTTGCACCACCTCTGTCAAACTCTCGAAAATGATTAATCGAACAGGTCTAATCGATGAAGCCAATTAAAGTTGGACATCGATGAAGATTATTCGTGCTGTGGGATACATTTAATCGATTAATTGATTAATCATTCATCGATATTACCAACCCTATTATCGAAATTCGAAAACCAGTTTTCGCTTTCTTCAGCCTGTTTATTACACTGCGTCAATAAATAAAAACGGTAACAGTAGGATGAAGCGCACTGATCCAAGCACCCTTCTTGATTGATGTTAGCTATTGGCTAAATTGGTCAACAGCCGCCGCGTATGGGAATCTTCTATATTACGAAATACAACAACCTGAAAAGAGCAAGGAGAAGGCTGGAAAACAGAGCGTTTGAGAAAAAGTTGAAATCGCGCTTCGATTTCGAGCTCGACGCGTCGCACACGACCGCAAAATTTGGCTGAGATGCTTACAGCAACGTACGCTATCCGCGGACTGTCTATTTTCACCAAGTCCGACGGTGGTTTAGGACACCTTTAAGAGCGGAATGAATAAGTGTAGGCTGGGTAAGCCGGCGGAAGGTCGAGTATTTTTCGTGACTGTAGTTGCGACTAACTAACACATAAAACTCTATATGAAGCCCAGCGCTGGCATCAATAAACTCCGCGCGAATACGGTCATCTCAGAGTGGGACTGGAGTTTCTTATTGACATTGTCGTGGTTTCGAGCAATAAAGACTGGAATATTTCGTATAGAAAGCGAAAGAACAAGCAGCACGTGGCATGCACTGAGGGCTTACTTTAAAATTATGAGTTTCTGGTTCCGGCACCGCAAATGAAAATCACTAAAGAGCACCACAGTTAGAAAGCTAACCAATGGAGAGCGATTTCAGTCACACAACTTTATCAAACATAAAATACTTAGAGAAATGAAATATGCAAACGTAAATACCAGGACTTTGAAGAACGCAGGACTCGCTGGGATCCGCCATCGCTTTGGTTTCTTTGGTGACGTGTTCTGTATCCCTGAGTACAAGTCGACTTGATCAGCGTGGCGATTAATTCCTAAAACGCTCGCAGGAGACACACGTGAGGCTTGTACCAGACTTCCAAAGTGTCGTTAAATCAACCGTTCGTTGTTCGTCACAAAACAAGAAAGCAGAGCGAAGAAAACCCTGCAGCAACTGGTGCTAACCGGAAATGAACCACACGGGCTCGGAATACCTAAAGTCTCATCATCATTTTCAATTGAATTTGGGAGCAGTAACTCTTGGTCGGAAATGCATGAACTACAGAGACGAAGGGTGCTGTCCTGGACATTGTGAAATTGCTCGATATTGTCTAACTCGTCATCTTCTTAGCTCTGGTTGGCTCACAGGGCTCCTGTGGTCTCTCTGATTGGCTGAAAGCGCCAAAATGGCGGAATTTAACAGTGTCCAGAAAATTCGGTCTAAAACCTGGTGACCATGACGTGTCCCCTGTTCTGTAACCACTTTTGGCGCATGCAGTTTGCAAAAGCATAGCCTTCGAGATCCGTTTTGGTTACACAAAGGCATCCGTCACTGGGCCGGTGATTCGGACACCACCTATAGAACCTAAAAGGTCTCAGTAGTAGAGGAGCATAGCTCTACGTCTAGCGGCGCGACCGCCATAGTGATGGTCAGGGAAGCAGTACGTGCTTTCACTATAAAACCATAAAACAAGTCGATGATGGTGATGTAGTGAAGAATATTACCACTATTTCAAGAAGCCCAGTGCGCTGCTCACGCAGGAAGAAGACTACAAATGAGAAGCTCGATGCTTTAGCTACTATCTGCCATCGGCGGTTCGCTCACTGCGGCCCTGTCTGTTTAAAAAAAGTGCTGATCCCGCACACGCCATTATATTTGGTGGAGGTACATTTATCTACAAAGGCACGTTTACTATTTATCACATTAACCAGCACTTTACATTCTTCTAAGCGCTGTATATCTGTTCCATTCACTGTTTGTTCTACTTTTCTGCTGTGGTTTTCTTAAGTATGCTTGTCCAACTCTGCCAAATATCACTAATACATTTGAGTAGAGTTCTGAGTGCAAGTATATTTATTTTTCGAGACTGTGCCAAATCGCTATATTATGAACTGCAGAAAAAGTCGCAGCTGACAAGGCGCAATGCGACAAAAATGTAGTTTAGCCTATTACTATTGCGCTTATAATATTACTGTGCATATCAAGGCATCATATGTGCGGATAGTTATTGCACGCTCCCGTATATTTAAGGTAGTGAAATGAACCGCACCCGTGATAATAATCCTGTAATCGAAATTATTTGTTTCACCATTTGCACTTACCGATTACCTCTCGTTTAGAGATGTGTTATTGGACGACAAGCATTGGTGCCACCAAGCTTATTGATTTCCTCTTCACTGCTCGAAAATTTCAACGCTCTCCTTCGGATATACTCACCCGGTTGACAGGAATCAGTCTATACTGCTCCATAACACTGCTATATTCTTACGGCAAATCACTGCACACTCCTATACGCAAGCTTCCTTTTCCAGGCGTGTGCTACAGCACCGACAAGCCCAACCGCGCAAGCCCGTTCACCGCACCACCGTCAAAAGAATTGCAGTGAAAACATTACTCATTGTTCTCAGATTTCTGCGAGAGACAGGACTGATGGTTACATGGTGACATATTTGGAGCTGAGAGAGACGCTCTGTCTCTGCAATTGCCGGCCAGGTCTGCCATGCTCGCCTCGCCTGTATACATCACCACCACCCTATTACAAGGACATACTAAATGTCTTTATTTTGATAGTAATTACGGAAACGACAAAAGAGCTCCATATTAGTATATAGTTAGTATGGCTTCAAGGCAAGGGGCACTGCACCCGTAAGTTCACCGGGACGGCATGTGATCCCGCGGCACACGTTGCAGGTGCATTTCTGATGTCGCGCGTATAGGCGAAATATCAGCTTGCTCCCTCGGCAGCCCGTACCGTCTAATGGGGTGGTCGACGACGTCATCACGTGCCAACCGACAACGAAACACGCGCTCCCTTCACATAGGGTCACTTTCGAAGGCACGGAGAGCTATGAAAGCAGCCATAAAAATTCAGCGGCCCTTCCACTCCGTGAAGATCGATGATAAGCAAAGCGTATCACCATCTCAACAAATGGAGGGTATACGTACCCATTCACAGTGCTGAACGCACGCAGTTTTTTTCTTTTAAAAAAGCCGGCAGATCCCACGCCCTGTGGGAATCGATGTTATGCGAAGCAGAGGGCGGATAGCCTACCAATTAAGTTAACGAAACGACCATGAGAGCACAAAGACGTAGGCGGCTCTTTCATGACCTACAAGACACGCATGTCATGACATTCATGTCATGAGTCCTCAGAAGTCCCTTTAGCTACACCTAAGAGACCTTAAGGCGAAAGCCTTAGTCATGCTCATGACTATGACTTCGACCATCATCCTTTAGTGTTTCCTTCAGTTAGTACCCACGTCCGAACCCATTTCAGTGGTTTTTGAGTGTTAATCTTTTTTCGCTGAGTCAATTTCAGTTTTGCTGAGTCATGCTCATGACTATTGCTTCTACCAGCATCGTGTAGTGTTTCCTTCACTTAGTACCAACGTCCGAACCAATTTGAGTGATTTTTAAGTGTTAAACTTTTTCGCTGGGTCATTGTCATAACTTACATGACACGCATGTCATGATATTGTCACGTAGTAGTGACGGTAAAGAAAACAGTCGTAAAACTGTGTATGACGAAACTGGTTGTTTATTGCGCGAACCTGTGCCCACAAAAGCAAGCTACACTCAAAGCACAACGATAGCGGCGAACATAGTTGGCGATCGTCGAAAATCTGATCTGCGGCGAAACGCGTGGGCTTTTATACGTGAATCACCGAAGGTTCCAGATTATTCCCTGGTGCCCGCGTGTCTTCCAGAAAGTTCTAGACAATTCGCGTCGCTCATACAATCAGATTACATGAGTGTTGGTGACCACAGACGACGAATAGAAACATCGATAACGTTCGAGAAGCTTTCGATGCAGGCGCGACTTGCGCCGAGCGATACCGTTTGACATTTGTTACCCGGAGAAAAGCGGCCACCGGTGAAAGATAAACACGTATACATGTCAATGCCCTCCCCTTAAAAAGCATCGTCCCGATGCTACAAACCAACGCGAAAGCGAAAACAAACCACGCATTCAGAAAGGGAAAAAAACCATAACAAAGCAACAAAGGACCCAAGTTCGTCAGCGGGCGTAGAAAGGCTTAAGACGCACCACGTGGACGACTTCAGGTCGTGCGCGGTGTCCCTGTGATTTCGAAATGCCGTCTGGCACGACCTCATAGTCCAGTGCGCCAATACGTCGGATGATCTTATAGGGTCTCAAACAGCTACGTAACAGTTTCTCGCTAAGTCCTCGTCGGCGTATCGGAAAAAAAAAATTATGGGGTTTTACGTGCCAAAACCAGCTCTGATTATGAGGCACGCCGTAGTGGGGGACTCCGGAAATTTGGACCACCTGGGGTTCTTTAACGTGCACCTAAATCTAAGTACACGGGTGTTTTCGCATTTCGCCCCCATCGAAAGTCGGCGTATCGGAGTCCAAACCCAAACACGGTCGCCGGGCTGGTACTCGGCACGCTGCAAATAGGTGGCAACGTCGAGATTTTCTTCGTCGGTGACGTCCGGTAGCATGGCGCCAAGCCTCGTTGCCGCGTTCCTTCCATAGACCAGGTTGAACGGCGCCATGTGCGTCGTTTCTTGCACGGCCGTGTTGTATGCGAAGGTCACGTACGGAAGGATGGCATCCCACGTCTTGTGTTCGACGTCGTCGTACATTGCCAGCATGTCGGCGATGGTCTTATTTAGGCGCTCGGTGAGGCCATTCGTCTGCGGGTGGTAGGCGGTGGTGCGGCGATGGCTTGTCTGGCTGTACCGCAGGATGGCTTGAGTTAGTTCTGCCGTAAAGGCCGTGCCTCTGTCGGTGATGAGGATTTCTGGGGCACCGTGACGCAGGAGGATGTTCTCAACAAAGAATCCGGCTACCTCGGCGGCACTGCCTTTGGGCATGGTTTTTGTTTCGGCGTAGCGGGTGAGGTAGTGCGTAGCTACGACGATCAATTTATTCCCGGACGTCGACGTCGGAAAAGGCCCCCGTAAGTGCATCCCGATCTGCTGGAACGGTCGGCGAGGTGGCTCGATCGGCTGTAGAAGTCCGGCTGGCCTTGTCGGCGGTGTTTTGCGTCGCTGACAGTCTCTGCATGTTCTTACGTAATGGGCGACGTCGGCAGAGAGGTGAGGCCAGTAGTATTTTTCTTCTATCCTCGCGAGCGTGCGGGAAAAACCGAAGTGTCCAGCCGTTGGGTCGTCATGGAGAGCTTGCAGAACCTCTGTACGCAATGCTGAGGGTACCACGAGGAGGAAGTTGGCTCGGAGAGGCGAGAAGTTCTTCTTTAGGAGAATGTCGTTTTGCAAGAAAAACGACGCCGATCCTCGCCTGAACACCTTCGGCACAATGACGGTCTTGCCTTCCAGTTAGTCTACAAGGCTCCTTAGTTCTGGGTCGGCTCGCTGTTGTTCGGCGTATTCGTCGGCACTGATCGGTCCCAAGAAAGTGTAGTCATCCTGGTCGTCCTGGGGCTGTGGTTCGACGGGGGCGCGAGACAAGCAGTCGGCGTCAGAGTGCTTTAGCCCGGACTTTAAACTACGGTGATGTCAAATGCTTGAAATCTCAGACTCCATTGTGAAAGGCGACCTGAAGGATCCTTCAAGTTAGCTAGCTAACACAAATCGTGTTGGTCGCTCACAACGTTGAAGGGCCGCCCATAGAGGTAGGGGCGAAACTTTGACGTAACCCAGATGATGGCGAGGCACTCCTTTTTTGTTGTGGAATAATTTGCTCCCGCCTTCGATAGCGACGGGCTAGCGTAACTTGCAACCCTTTCCACTCCGTCAGTCCTCTCCACAAGCACGGCGCCGAGTCCTACGCTGCTTGCGTCGGTGTGGACTTCGGTATCGGCGTTTTCGTCGAAATGCGCAAGTATTGGCGGCGATGGCAGGCGTCGTTTCAGTTCTTCAAATGTTTCGACTTGCTGCGTCTCCCACTTGAAGTCGACGTCGGCCTTCGTGAGGTACGTCAGTGAATCGGCGATCCATGAAAAGTTCTTGACGAAGCGCCTGTAATAGGCGCACAGTCCAAGAAATCTACGCAGTGCCTTCTTGTCGGCGGGTGGAGGAAAGTCAGAGATGGCCGCAGTTTTCTGTGGGTCAGGGCACACTCCAGACTTGTTGATGACGTGGCCCAAAAACAAAAGCTCCTCCTATGCGAAGAGGCACTTTTATGGCTTCAACGTGAGTCCGGAGGTCTTGATTGCTTGAAGAACTGTTTGAAGGCGCCGCGGTGTTCTTCGAAGCTTGAGGCAAACACAACGACGTCGTCCAAGTAGACGAGGCAAGTCTGCCACTTCAAGCCTGCCAGTACTGTATCCATGACGCGTTGGGAAGTCACAGGTGCCGAACAAAGACCAAAGGGCATGACCTTGAACTCGAACAGTCCGCCTGTTGTTATAAAGGCAGTTTTCTCCCGGTCCCTCTCGTCGACTCCGATTTGCCAGTAGCCGGTTTTTAGGACCATCAGCGAAAAATACTTTGCATTGTAGAATCGATCCAAGGCATCGTCTATTCGCGGGAGTAGGTATACGTCCTTCGTGATTTTGTTGAGGCGACGATAATCGACGCAGAAACGTATGGTTCCATCCTTCTTCTTTACTAACACCACGGGGGATGTTCACGGACTCTTGGACGGCTGGATGATGTCGTCGCGTAGCATTTCGTCGACTTGTTGCCTTAATGCCTCGCGTTCGCGCGCCGAGACTCGGTACGGGCTCTGACGGAGTGGCCGGACATATTCGCCGGTTATAATGCGGTGCTTGGCGACAGGGGTTTGTCGAATTTTTGATGACGACGACAAGCACTCCTTGTATTGGAGGAGCGGGGCTTTTAGCTGTTCTTATGCCTGGGAAGGTTCTCATTCACGGCGAAAGCTGGTTCAGGTTCGACAGTCATCGTTGCAGGTTCTCTAGAGTCAGTGACGGCGAGAGCACTGCTGGCTTGCGCTATTTCATCGATGTAGGTGACCGTGGTGCCATTGTTAATGTGCTTGTATTCGTGGCTGAAGTTTGTGAGCGTTCACTCTTGCTTTCCCTTCACGTAGCTCAGCTATGCCTCTAGCGACACAAATCTCATGGTCGAGCAGTAAGTAATAATCACCCTCGACGACGCCCTCCATGTCTGCAGGCAGATTGGTGCCGACGGATATCATTACGCTTGACCGAGGCGGAACAGTGACTTGTTCTTCGACCACATTCGAGGCATGGTAACTGATGTTTGTATCCGGCGGTATCGCTTTGTGCGTTGAAAGCGTTATCGACTTGGACCTTAAGTCGATGACTGCACCATGTTGGTTTAGAAAGTCCATGCCCAGTATGACGTCCCTGGAGCAGTGCTGCATGATTACGAAGCTCGCCGGGTAAGTGCGATTGTTAACCGTGACTCGCGCTGTGCAGATTCCAGCCGACGTTATTAGGTGGCCTCCCGCTGTCCGGATATCGGGTCCTGGCCATGCCGTCCTCACCTTCTTCAACTTGGCGGCGAACGGGCCACTGAAGACGGAATAGTCAGCTCCAGTGTCGACGAGAGCGGTAACGCTATGACCATCGATTAGCACGTCTAAGTCGTTAGACCTTCGTCTGGCGTTGCGGTTAAGTCGTGGCGTCGGATCGCGGCTGCGTCGGCTTGTTCCGCTGCTGCTACGTCGCGTCGGTAGGTCTTCTTTCGGTGGTGAAGTGTTGTCGTCAAGGCTCTTGCCAGGCGCTATGCTGATACCTCGTCATGATGATTCGCGAATCTAGTTCGTTGGCGGCGCCGGAGGATCTTCGGCATTGCGTCGTACAGCAACCGCACCTCCCTCGGTTGCTGCATTTAGTCTCCCTGGTAAGGGCTGGGAGATCGGCCCCGGGTTGGGCCGGCATACAGCCGGCGATGCGGCGAGATGTAGTGGCCTGGTGACGGCGAGCGTGAGGGTCGTCGTGGTTGCCACTGGGTTCCGGCGAGGTAGTCGGTGATGTCACGTGGTCGCTCCCCAAGCTGTGGACGTGGCGCGTTGACGGCGAACCCTCGTAGGCCCATCTCGCGGTATGGGCATCGGCGGTAGACATGGCCGGCTTCCCCGCAGTGATAGCAGAGCGGGTGGTGGTCGGGGGCGCGCCAAATGTCCGTTTTCCTCTGGTAGCTGCGCTGGGCGACGGGCGGGCGTGCTGGCGGCGGCGGCGGTGGACGACGGAACTGCGGCGTTACGGGGCCCTGGCGCGAGCGCGGAGGGGGTCTTGACGACGGGCGACGGCGGCGTAGGTCATCGCTTGCGGCTGTGGTTGAGGCGATGCCGGAACTTCTGGCACTTCCAGTGACCACTGAATCTTTTCTTTAACTATGTCAGCGATCGAAGTCACCTGAGGCTGCGACCTTGAGAATAATTTCTGCAGCTCTTCCCGTACAACCGCTCTGATCGTTTCGCTCAGGTCGTCGGCGTAGTTTCGGCGTAGTTTGTCAGCGCACGGCGGTTGTATTGTCTGGCTCGCATTTCAAGCGTCTTCTTGATCGTTGTGGCCTCCGAAACAAATTCTTCCACAGTCTTGGGCGATGGTTGGTGATGATGATGGTTGCGCATCAATCCCGTGAATAGATGCTCTTTGACGCCCCACATCAAGAACCGAATTTTCTTTTCCTCACGCATATTGGGGTCGGCGTAGCGGAAGAGGGGAGTCATCTCCTCCGTGAAGATCGCGATGTTCTCGTTCGGCAATAGCACTCTGGTTTCTAATAAAACTTCGGCCCTTTACTTTGGCACGACATTCGTGAAGGTCCTCACGAAGTTCTCACGAAATAGGTCCCACATCACCAGGGTCGTCTCTCTGTTCCCAAACCAGGTCCGAGCAGCGTCATCCAATGAAAAATAAACATGGCGCAGCTTGTCGTCGTCACTCCATTTGTTGAACGTCGCGGTCCTCTCATATGTCTCCAGCCAGGTTTCAGGGTCTTCAGCCGACGATCCACGAAAGGTCGGTGGCTCCCGAGGTTGTTGCAGCAGGATGGGGGACGCTGGTGCTGACATTCTGGTCGTTAACGTGGCCTTGATCGCTGTGGTCTTTTCGGGAAGAAGTCCGTACTCCGGCAGAAGTCCTTGCTGCCTACGGCTAGCTCGCTGGTTCTTGGCGACGTTGGCGTTGTCCTCTGGCTTCGGGCATGGATCGCGGCTTTGCGGGGGCGTTCGGTGCATGAACGAACTAGCACCTCCACCAGATGTCACGTAGTACTGACGGTAAAAAAAAAGTCGTAAAACTGTGTATGATGAAACTGGTTCTCTATTGGGCGAACCTGTTCCGACAAAAGCAAGCTACACTCAAAGCACAACGATAGCGGCCAACACAGTCGGCGATCTTCGAAAATCTGATCTGCGGCGAAACGCGTCGGCTTTTATACGTGAGTCATCGAAGGTTCCAGATTAATTCCTGGTGCCCGCATGTCTTCCAGAAAGTTCTAGACAATTCGCGTCGCTCATACAATCAGATTACATGAGCGTCGGTGACCACAGACGACGGATAGAAACATCGATAACGTTTGACATTTGTTAGTCGGAGGAAAGCGACCACCGGTGAACGATAAACATGTGTACGTGTCAATATTCATGTCATGGCATATCATTCATGTTCGTCATACACTCTTGTCATAGTATGTCAATTTTGGTACATACCAAGTTAACGAAACGACCATGAAAACACAAAGTCGTAGGCGGCTAGATAGATAGATAGATAGATAGATAGATAGATAGATAGATAGATAGATAGATAGATAGATAGATAGATAGATAGATAGATAGATAGATAGATAGATAGATAGATAGATAGATAGATAGATAGATAGATAGATACGGTGAAAGTAGCAAACGTTCGCCAAGAAATGCTTCGCATTTAATAAACATGCTCCGGCAGGGAGCGCAGCGGAAGTTGCGCGCCCGCCATATCCGCCAGCCATATCACGATTTCCTCATTTGCACCTCAAGACATCAGCAGCGCTTGTAGAATGGGGGAGTTGCTCCTGCGGACGCTTTGACAAGCGCCGACGGTGAAGCGAAAACGCTGAAATTGCGGCGGCGACGCCGTTACTTTCAACGTTCGCCTTATCCTGAAGTTCCGGCTGTTTCGGCAGCGCCCATTGGTTGAGGCGAGCTCACGGGCGGAGTTGCTGTCGTCTGCTCGACACACCATCGTTTGCATCGTTTCCGCCGCTCCTTCTCCATCTTATTGACTACAGGTGGGTGGGAAATATCAAAACAAGATGCAGCAGAGTGAAACACCTGTCAAAGCTCCATGTAGCTGCAGTAGGGTCTCCGACGCGACCACCGACCGGTCGGCGCTGCAGCGTGGCATTTACGATGGACACCTCAGAAAAGAGCTGAAAACAGCCAAGCCACCCGATCAATCCCGAAGTGACGCAAAGCGTCGTCGGAGTCCCGGTGAAATCCGTCTCTGCTCGATGGATCAACAAGGAGCGCTCCGTCGCGGAGTGAGTTGATCCTAATCGACCAGTGGCAAACCCAAACTTACTCTAGATCGACAACTGGAATTCAATTTCTCTGCCACGGAGCAAGAAAACGTGCTCCAGATCGACCAGTGGAATTCATCAATTTACAAGCTTCGCTTGTAAAAAGAAATGCAGTAAGAAGCCGCGGCTATCACCACGCCCAAATTTTGACTGAAAAATTCATTATGTAACACCTACACCTGGAAGTTTTGCTGGCTGTGACACTATGAGACCGTATCAGATTCATCGCATCTTGGCTTCTCCTCAGCTGATAAAACACGATTTATGCCTCGCACGAGGTCAAGATTTTGTTGCAGGCTCAGCCGACCGTATTCCGACCGAGGCGAAATGCAGAAAGGTGCGTATACACCACAATTTTGGAGACAGGTAATAAATCATGGGTTGGTGATGTCAGGGCCCGAAGCCCTTAACTACACTGTCTACACTGTCCCAAGTAGCACCTCATAGAAGTCAATACTAAACAATCAACATCACCACAATTGTCAGCGCTAACGTTATCATAAATTTACCAGCCTCCTAAAAACACAGTCAAGTGCATGTCAGAACACTGCACAGCACCGTACTCGATGCACATAGCGGTTCAATATTCTAGCTGGTTTCGTATCGAATTGATTCAAGTCATCGATCTTGCGACACTGACGCACTTTGTTCAGAGCAGTCACTGCATATGTAGTATGACGCCAATGTGGTATGGTATGTACCGCTTGGGTGGTATCCAAGCGGTTCCCGACGCCCTTCTGTAAGCATGCGAACGCTGCCTCACAGTACGAAGCGAACGGCGGCTCAAGAGCAACAGTCCGTTAAAATTCCGCACGGATTTTGTATGTTCTAAAACGTCGCCAGCGTACTTTTACTTTCACTGCAGGACGAAGGCCTCTCCCTGCGATCTCTATAACTAGGCCTTACGCGCGCTTTTTCATGTTATGCCTGCAAGTTTCCTGATTTCATTACCACACCTGGTTTTCCGCCGTCCTCGACAGCACTTCATTTCCCCTAGCTCCCACATCTCTGAATAAAGGGTATCTTTAATGTCAATAGCAAATGCCTGACAGCACTTGTCGGTCTTGAAGAACGCTCTTGAAGAATCTTGCCCGTACTGTATTTCAGCAGCGTTCGAGCTTCAAACTAAAAGACTGCTGAGTACTGCATGGGTACCCCCAGCACCTCTTCATTTCGGTGGCAGAGAGCCTGCTAAAGAAAATGCGCCGTCACCCGCAAAAGTGTGAAGTCAGCGCGCCGCGCAGGCAGACGGTAGCTGTGATTCCGTGTGTTCACAAGCTCTCACACAACCTGAAAAAGGTGGCCCAGCGGTACGGCGTGAAAGTCGTATTCAGCGCATCTAAGAGGCTGTCCAAGCTCTGCACAATGGCCGACCCAGAGGTAAGAAAGAGCAGCAAGCCTGCCGCACAAAGCATTGGCGCCCTCCACCCTTTGTTGATTGCGCAGAAAGTGTAGTCTACGAAATCCCTCTAAGATGCGGAAAGGTTTATGTTGGCCAAACTGGGAGACGCGTCAACGTTAGGCTAAGGGAGCATGCGAACGATGTGAAAAACACGCGTGAAGGGAAATACTTTCAAGGTTTCCGGGCTATTCATTGTTTAACATGTAAGGATTGTTCACCTGACCTCTATAACGAATCTGTCATGGTTAAGAGCAAATCGCGCTTCACTCGAGGAATTGTTGAAGCAGAACGTATTTCCCGGCTAGGGGAAAGGTGTGTAAGCGTGCCATCGATACAACTCTCAGATAAAGATGTGGCATTTTTACTCATGTGCAGCTAATGAAGTCTGTCTCGGATAGTGCACATATATGTTCTTCTTCTTTCTGGGGTTTTACGTGCCAAAACCAGTTCTGATTTTTAGGCACGCCATAGTGGAGGGATCCGGATTAATTTTGACCACCTGGGGTTCTTTAACGTGCACTACAACGCAAGCACACGGGCGTTTTTGCATTTCGCCTCCATCGAAATGCGGCCGCCGCGGCCGGGATTCGACCCCGCGATCTCGTGCTCAGCAGCGCAACGCCTTAGCTGACTGAGCCACCCCGGCGGGTAGTGCACATATATGCAAAATTTGTTCCAATGAAACCTGTTGTATGTCCAGCGCTCGTCCTGGTCGTTTCTTTGTGCAGTCCTTGTGATTTACTGCGCTGCTGTTGTCGTAATAATGTTTACAAGTTTATACGGCCGATAAGACTACTAGCCTTACTTCGTATACCTGTCTAATAATTTGCTATCGCAATCGATGCTTCCCCTTTCGAGCGATACTTAGACTTTTGGGGGATACGAACACATCCGCAATATTTCGCGGCATTAGCCTTTGGACACGTTGGTGCCTGCGTGCAACAGCGCTTGCTTGCCTCTGTGCGAGCTTCGCTGTAGCTTGTAGACGCGCGACGTGTCAGGTGCCATGTCGCGCAGTATCTCACAAAAGTTATCTAACGGAAACACCGCTTCTCTTATATTGAGATGTTGCCAGAAATTTTGGCAACTTCCAGTTAACCGCGTTTCACTGAGCTCATTTTTCCATCCTTATAGCCATTTTATGTAATCAAAAGGGGGTCTGCTAATCACCCGACACTGTGGCTGCGTGGCAATGGGGTTCTGTTGCTGAGCACGAGATTGCGCGTTCGATTTCCGATCATGCCTTGCACACTTCATTGGGGGCGAACTGGAAAAGCTCTTACGTACTTAAATTAAGTGACCCGCTGTGGTTGCTCAGCGGCTATGGTGGTGGGCTGCTGAGTACGAGGTCGCGGGATCGAATCCCGGCCACGGCGGCCGCATTTCGACGGGGGCGAAATGCGAAAACAGCCGTGTACTTAGATTTAGGTGCACGTTAAAGAACCCCAGGTGGTCCAAATTATTCCTGAGTCCCCCACTACGGCGTGCCTTATAATCGGATCGTGGTTTTGGCACGTAAAACCCCATCATTTAATTTTTTAATTAAGTGGCGCGTTAAAGAACCCCGGGTAGTCAAAATTAGTCCTGAGTTCTCCACTACTGCGTCTCCTCTAACCCCTGCATCGCTTTCAGACATTTACATTTCGTGAATCGGATCACATGATCCCGGGACCACCGGCCACATAAAGCATAAAGCGTGCAACGTATCAGTCAACAATGAGCGCAACCTTCCTCTTACGCGAAATCTCTGCACTGAGGAATTAAATATATTGAAGAAGCAGTAGAGTTCTTAGAGCAGACTGTAAAGGAAAGAATTCGAATTCTAGTTAGTACCTAGAGAGCCTGATTAAAGCCTGCAATGGCCAACTGCTATCTTCGTGCGGGGGCAGGTTATCAGTTCTTGCTCATTTTCCTATTCGCTGCCACTGAATACTGGAATAATCTATGCGCGCGCTCCCTGACTCGCATTCCACGATCTTCTAGAAGCCCACACCAAATCGCATGCGAAGTTCAGTAGTTGCAGACATGTTGTTCTACGGCTACTCTCCTCGCTTTGAAACATCATTGCTTATTTCGTTCATTCAAAGCCTGCTCTTTCATGTAGTTTGATTTATTACGCCCACACGAAACGCCAGCTAAATCCTCTTACTGCTAATATTTTAACGCATCGTTATATTACGTCATAGTGGTGCCATCACCGCAGCCAAGACGAACCCAAGGTATCATGCTTATCATTTAGTGAGAATCTCCCCCCCCCCCCCCCCCCCCCCCAAAAAAAAAAAAACGAAGAAGAAAAGGATCCTAGTTTACACTATCGAACGAAACACGCGCATTCTACATTTACTTCGGCCGCCTGGAGAGATGGCACTACTCACAATAGCGCTTAAAATTCAGCAATTGTTTCAAGGTCGGCTCAAAAGAAACGTAAAAATTGTAAATTGCTTTTCCGTTTCGCATTCCTAACAACGCGCATTTACAGCTATGCCCTTATGCCGCTTCTTTTCAGTTAACAATTAAACTTGTCTCTGAATCACGTAGTTAAACTCATGCTTCGCACTATACCTATTATAATAGATTTATTTTTTTCAAATTTAACTCTTTTTTTTTATTAAGGAGCATCACTAAAATAATGCAGCTGCTTTCTTCATCTTAGCACAGCTGTATAGAAGAGCACTCTCTTAGACTTAACCAACATTATCTCGTGGCCATCGTGATTACCCGTAACCGAATCGCTCATTTGCTATAAGGTAAGCAACTCGAGCAGCGTTCTGTTCATTTTCATGTTATTTCTGTGCTATGTACAAAACAGGCACAAACAAGGCAGAGACACTGACAAGAGTGCAAACTAACCACTTATTTATTTTAGTGCACCCTCAACTACTTATAAAGGACATGGAAAAAATTAAGCGAGAGAAGTTGCCTTATTCAAATCAATATTTCATATTCTCTGATGTTTAAGCTAGCCAATGCAACGGAGTGACCATTGCAGCTCATCTCTATTGGGCTGAATGAATTGATAGCTATGGAAAGCATTATCCTAGAAGTCGCTTTTATGTACAGCCGTCATAGACATAACAACTTTATGGCCCCATTCGAAGTCTGAATGATAGGTATTACCCCGTCATGGTTATATAACGCTCACAAAATTTCGCAGAAGATAGTTTAAAAATCGAATTCTCCGAGGTAAATGATGCAAGTAATGCCAGTGTCTGTTACTGCATGAAAACAAAAAACATCCCATCGCCAGCATTGTGTGCTGCAGTTTATTTTCTAACCGGCATATTGATGAATGCGTCATTTCCAAAAAAATGCTGTTTTCCTGGCCCTCAATATATTTCTCTTCAATCAAAGGTGAAGACTGCCGCCATACTGAATTATTTCAGAGGTTTTCAATGCTCTAATGCAAGCACACAGGCCTCAGAAAGCTAAAGTTTGAAAAGCCCTCGGTTTACTAACCGAATTTTTTTTTCCCTCTCGGACAGCAGCCGCAATTTTTTTCCATAGATAATTTCCTATAGACCCGACAAGTCGTCAGCTGATAGCGGCAGTGGTATAATATGACCACCTGATATTTAGAGTCACCGGGGACATAGTAAGTATAAGTAACGTGTACAATTTTGTGCATTCGTTGAACCATCCACGTCGTAGTAGAACAGCCTGCGTGCGTGTCAGTGTTACCGGCGCCTGCGTCTAAACTATCCTGCCTATTGATTATGTTCGTACCACCTAAGGACCACATACATTATAGTTGACGTTTTCTTTTCGAATGGAAGGTACACAAAAGATATCTAGTATATTATAGCAATGTCTTGTGATATTTTGATGACTTCTTTTATAGGCCGCGTAAATGTCATGCTTTTATAGTGTCCGCTCGTCGACAGACAGTTTTCTAGTTCATAGATACTATGTTTAACTGATAAAAACGTCCGTACTATGCATCGTCGATTAAACAGTATTAGACTGTATAGTCAATGTCGTAAACCTTTACACTTCCCAGACTACAGCGCGCCACAATGAGCCGGACCGTGTCGATAATCTTGGGGTTCCTTCTGTATTTTGGTGTGGCAGCGGCGCAAGATGTGGCGGTTTGTATTTTTTTGTATTTTGCGTTATTGTGCTAAAAAATTTGCATCATTACTGAAAACGCCTTGATACTACACAGCTCACATGCCACGAGTCGATCTCGCGATTCGTTTAATGTGACACTTGCTATGCCAGGAAGTAACTAATGCCCAATTTTTCATGCAACTATCGTGGGATATAAGGGAGCGCAATTTATTTGGGCACCTTAACGTTATTACTTCTCTGCTCTATGTGTTCACGCGTTTAACTTAAGCTAATGAGCAACCTTACTCACCCATTCGCCAGACTTATATTAAGCAATTGAATGGTTACCACTTTTTTCTAAATTTTCTGCTGGATCACATTTTTTATTACTTTCAAGAACGTTGTTGTTGCTTCCCTCACTTCAGTACCTCCTTTTATAAGAACAAGGTATAGCGCGCATAATAAGTGACATCTGTGTAGAATCCTGAGAGATTTCCATGTGAGCCTAGCTCAAATAAGCAGTCAGAATGCACTTAAGATGAGAGGTCGTTGGAAATATTTCAGATGATTTAGGGGTACAGCTGGCAAAGCTAGAGAGAGAGAATTAATTTGAAAGACGGCAGAGAGGTAGGCCTGAGCTAGCCTGTCTGGGATGAGAGCGAATATTCAATGTGAGTGCCACGCATACAGCTTCTTATAATCGTGTGCTTCAGTCATTCCTCTGCTTCTGAACAAGAGGTCCCAATTCAGTTTCTGTCTACGGGACCTCCTTCTGTACACACATCTCTTGTTAATCCTACCTCCTCAATGACATGAGTAAACTGATTCTGATAAAGCAACACGCTCTCGCAGAAGACACCGCCGTCTGCTTAAGAACAACTTCTTCACAATGTGCCCAATGTTGTCCTCGTCACTACTGTACTGCCTACTGTAATCCCACTCAAATTTGCTAGCGCAAATCTTCAGCGAAAGCTCAGCTGTTAGACGGTTCAATTCCCATCTGCACGATACCACAGGGACGTAAGTTTGATCGCCAATTATGATGGTGTGCAGCATTTTGTTCTTGTCGCCATGGGTGATTGTGAAGTGAGGTTCAGGAGACGGCTGGGCGATGTTGTATCGGACAGGGGACGTATTCTCGGACGATCACTGTCGGCGATGCTATCGCCTTCTCGTAACGTAGTGCTCAACCAGCTAATCGGGGTGCGTCTGATGGCCGAGGCGATAGTATCGCCGAAAGTGATCACCGAGGAATACGTCCCCTGATTGACAGCAGATGGAAATAGCAAACCCAATTTCGAGCTTGTAATAATTGCTGTCACAGCAAAGTATTCATGCACAACTTTGAATCGCAAAAGTATTTCATACAAAAGTATATGGACAGCATTTGTAAACAGTTATAGAGAACAGTAACATTTTAACAGCGGAGCTGTTTAAGCTCTTGGTTATAGGCCGTGTAGTGTGAACAAAAAAAAAAAACTTCGCCTGGCGATGACGTCACCGCGCGTTGCCAAACAATGGCTCGCACAGATGGTGCGAGGCATTGCTAGGCGACGCACATGACGTCATCGCTCGGGGGAGGTTACCACCCTCTCCCAGGTTACCCTCTCCACAGCGCGAGGCGCGGCCGACGTATCCGGCGTTCGTCGGCATGCCCCGGCTGCAGCCGGTGTCGAGATGCGACATGCTGCATTTCGCACCGGCGTCGTCACCCAGAATGGACCTCACCCGCGTCTCGTCGAGCAGGTGATGGTGGTAGAAACTTTTATTGCCATTGATGGTGGGGGCGAAGACCCCTACATGGCACTTGGGTGCTCCCTTACTGTGAGGACGCACCCTTACAAAGCGAAGGAGAGCCCTTGGAGCGCAATCCTTCTCATAGCACTGGAGATGATCCAGCACTGGTCTTGAGGGGAAGTGCAGGTCAAAAGAGTCTCCCAGTAAGACTCCGCCATGGTCTGTGATGGGGGATGAGGGAAGGTGGGGCATGTGAGGAGGGTGTGTAGGAAGTCTCCTAGTTTACCGCAAAGTT
Organism: Dermacentor silvarum; assembly: GCF_013339745.2. Lineage (NCBI taxonomy): Eukaryota > Metazoa > Arthropoda > Arachnida > Ixodida > Ixodidae > Dermacentor > Dermacentor silvarum. The sequence goes on from NC_051161.1 coordinate 88,847,939, forward strand.
TGTATGAGGAGGGGAATTGGTCTGGGTAATGTGCATGTAGCAGTAAGGGGTATGGGGCAGTCCGAGTTTGTAGTCGTCGCCAGTGTGCGGCCTGCGCTATGGTGAGGGATGGGGCTGGGGGTGTGTATTCCCTTCGTTCGTCCCGGTAGTACGAAAGGATATCACTGAAAGAAGGCAGGCGCTCCCTGGCCCGTAGAGGGGGCTCGACTCCTCCTGCCCGGAATGTGAGACCTCGGGCTAGGAAATGAGCCTCCTCATTGCCAGGGAGGCCGGCATGTGTTGGCGTCCAGATGAGGGTTATGGGGCGCCGGGGCTGCCAGAAGCGTAGTAAGCGAGCAGCGGTGCGGGATATGTAGCCGTTGGCATAGTTGACGATGGCAGAGTTGGAGTCAGTGATAATTTTGGTGGCAGATGTAGAGATGAGAGCAAGCGCGATGGCTGCCTCTTCTGCCTCTGTGGTGGAATTGGTGATGATTGAGCTGGAGGTTAGAAGCTTTGCCTGATTGTCGGCTACCGCCAGGGCCATACGGAAGCCTGACGTATATTCTGCTGCGTCCACGTAGACCACATCATGGTCCTCGCTGTACTGTTTGTGGAGAGCCCGAGCCCTTGCTATTCTGCGGTTCCCATCTCGCTCAGGGTGCATGTTCTTGGGGATGGGAGGTATGTTGAGGTTAGAGCGGGGGATAGAAGAAAGGGGGACACCCTCGGTAGGGTGTGTAATTGCGGATAGACTTAATTGGGATAATAGAGCGCGGCCAGCGGCTGAGTTAGATAGACGGGATATTTGTGCCGTAAAGGTGGCTTCTGTGAGTTCCTCAAAGGTGTTGTGGACACCGAGTTTGAGGAGTCTGTCGGTGGATGTGCTGGGGGGAAGGCGTAGAGCCATTTTCGTGCAACTGCGTAGGAGCGCGTTTACCCGGTCTCTCTCCTTCTGTCGGAGGGGTAGGTATGGAAGGGCATATGTGGTGCGGCTTATGATGTAAGCCTGGGCAAGGCGAAGTGCCTTTCGCTCGCGTAGGCCAGCCCGGCGGTTCGCTATGCGGCGAATAAGTCGGGTGGTCTGTTGAGCGTGTGTTTGGAGAGTCTTTATGACTTCTCCGTGCGCGCCATGGGAGTGTAGAACTAGTGCTAGCACGCGGATTTTGGATACTAGTGGGATAGGATGGGTACCTAGCGTAAGGGAGATGGAAGGAATGACTGAATCGTGTTGCTTGGGGCGGTATAGAAAGAACTCTGATTTGGAAGGGGAGCAGGTCAGGCCACGCTCCTGTACATATGTGTCGATGGTGTTTAGTGCCAATTGTAGATGTTTTTCTATTTCGGCGGCACTGCCGCGGTTTGTCCAGACAGTGATGTCGTCGGCGTAAAGGCTGAAATGGATGTCGGGGATTTGAGCTAGTTGGGGTAAGTGAATAAGTGCTATGTTGAATAGAATAGGGGAGAGGACGGCTCCCTGGGGCGTACCTCGTACTTCCAGTGTTATGCCTGGGAGGTGGTGGTCGCCGAAGGTAAGTGTAGCTGTGCGCTGGCTGAGGAAGTCTCGGATGTAGTTGTACATCCTGGTGCCCACTGCCAGGGTTGTAAGGTTCTGTAGGATAGCTGAGTGTGTAACGTTATCGAATGCCTTGGTGGGATCCACACCTAGGATAGCTTTGGTGTCGTAGGTTTGAGAATCTAGAATGTGTTGTTTTAGCTGTACGAAGACGTCCTGTGCGGAAAGCCCAGGACGAAATCCAAACATACGGGTGGGCATGAGATTGTTGCCTTCAAGGTACTTGCTGAGCCTGGTATGGAGTACATGCTCCATGAGTTTGCCGACAGAAGAAGTGAGGGAGATCGGTCTGAGGTTAGAGGTGAGCAGAGGTTTCCCAGGTTTGGGTAAGAACACGACTTTGTCCTCTTCCATTGCGGTGGGAGGGTGCCCTTTTGCCAGCACCCGTTAGAGTATTCGGTAAGGGCAGCAATGAATTGGGCGTCGAGATTCCGGAGCGCCTTGTTATGTACCTCGTCTGGGCCGGGGGCTGAGGACGTGTTAAGTCTCTGGAGTTCAGCCGGAACTTCTGCTTCTGTAATGGGTTGGTCAAGGAGGTCGTTAGTGGGGCCTGCATAGTCGGGGTGTAATACAGGAGGGTATGTGGGGAAGTACTGATTTCTAAGTTCTTGGAGGAATTCCGGTGGAGGTGTATCGGAAGTATGTATGAGTTTGGTGAGTTTGTGTCTTTGTGTGGTCTTAGATTGAGTGGAGTCTATCAAGTGCCTGAAGAGGTTCCAGGTCTGAGGTAGACTCATATTGCCATCTAGCTTGTTGCATAGTGATTCCCAGTTTTGTCGTGAAAGAGTCGCCGCGTGCGTCTCTATCTCTTTGTTGAGACGGGCGAGGCGGCGTCTTAATGTTCAGTTCCAGCGCTGCCTTTGCCAGCGTCGTTCTAGGCCTGCTTTAGCTTCCCATAAATGCAGGAGGCGCGAGTCAACTGTGTCGCTTGGGCAGTCCTCTCGTAGGGACGAGTTACGGATCGGACATCACCTTCTAATTGTTTGGACCAGTCGGTGATGTCCGTGATGGGGACGACGATGCGGGCTGCTGTACATGATCGGAAAGAGTCCCACTTCGTGAAAGTGGAGCTTCTGGGAGGTCTGCGTGGTAGTTGAGCATTTAAAGAGAATTTCGATGATGCTATGATCACTACCCAGATTCTGTTGTGTGTTGCACTCATGTAGCGTGAGGGAGGCGATGTGCGAATGTAAGGTCTGGTGTAGTGTCTTTACAGACACTGTTTCCCGTGCGTGTAGGAGAGGTAGGGTCGGTAAGAAAGAAGAGACCGGTCTGTTGCGCTGCTAACCACACCCGACGTCCTTTCGGTGTGTCGTGCTGGTAACCCCAGGCCGTATGCGGGGCGTTAAAGTCTCCTACGACGAGTAAGGAGCACTTGTTTGCTATGCGCTTCGCAAGAGTAAAAAGGCGTTCGAAGTTGCTTTGTAGGCATTTAGGGTGGCTGTATACATTTAGGACGAAGATACTATTCGCTCGAGCGTGTTGTGGCACAAGCTCGATTATGGAGGTGATCAATGTCTTGAATCGCTAGGGAATTGGGAGATGGTGGTGATTGAGCGGCTAACTAGAAACGCTACCCGAGTGGGCGGGGGGGATGTGGGTAGAATAGGAGTATAGCCGGGGAGGTTGAGTGGGTTGGAGGGCTCCTGCAGGGCAAGGATGTCGGGTCCCGTAGTGCAGGACAGCAGTTGGTGGACCCCATGAGGCTTCTGGCCAAAGCCCCGGCAGTTCCACTGCCAGAGTAAGATTACGGTTTGGAGCTGCCATCATGACAGTCGATTGGGGGGTTGGGAGTCGTGATAAAGGTGGGTGGGAGTAGTGAGCTGTGGCTAGGATAGGGTTGTCCTGTCCTTCAGCTGCTTTAGGCTTCTTACGTCTACTTGGGGTGGAGTCCAGCTTTGTGAGGCGGGTTGCGTAAGAATTGAGCCGGGACTCAAGGTCGCTATAGCGGTCAGAAAACACTTGGGTTAGCGCGTCAAATCGGTGATTAAGAGCAGCATTGTCTTGTGCTGTGTGAATAACCGCGTCTTTGAGGGTTGCACATTCCTGGTTGATGTGAGTGACAGCGTCCTGCAATTTTGCCTCAAAGCGAGCAGTAAAGGACTCAAGCAGGGTTGGAATGTCGTCTAGTGAGATGGGGGTGGAGGGAGGTGGCGTTGTGCATGGAGTTGAATTTATAGAGGGTTACGTGTCAGCCTCCATTGCTAGCGAATCAGGAGAGGAAGTAGGGTTGGAGTGGCTGGGCAAGGTATGGTCGTTGGGCGGGTTAAGGGGAGGAGGTTGAGGTGCGGTTGGAGCGGGGGTAGGTGAAATGGGAGATCCAGTAGCAAGAGCACTTATCTGGGCTTCCAGTTTGGCGATGCATTGCCGAAGAGCGGCGGCTTCTGCTCGGGCTGCTGTAGCTTCTGCTTTGGCCGCCGCTGCCTCCTCCTGGGATTTCTCCAGGGCGTGTTGTAAACTGGGATTCATTGTCATGGATGTCGTGTGCTTGTGAGAAGAAAGGGGCGTGTTCCAGGCTTGTTTCAATGGCTCTGTCCAGGCTTGCTTGTGTTGGTTGGGCTGGGTGGGTCCGGATGACAATTGGGGGAAAATGTCCCTGAGTGGGACCGATTCCCGCTGCTGCGTTTCTGGGTGGCTTGGCTGTTTCCGTGGCTGGTGAAGGTTTCGTCCCTTGCACGATCCCGTGCCGGTAAGGTGAGGGCCCTCACACAAAATGCACTTGGGCGTACAAGGAGGGTCTTGTTGCGAATTTTGTGTTCGACAGCGGGGGAAAAGATTGGTTTTCGGGCTTGGGCATACGTCGTGACGGTGACCCGGCTGTCTGCAATTAGTACAGGCATCCGGACTGCCACGGTATAGGTGCAGCGGTGGATGGCTCCCATGTACTTGATGGAGTGCGGGACTGCGTTTGCGTCGAAGGTGATTAGGATGGAGTGCGTCTTTCCCATGCGTCGGGCTGCTAGTATGGTGTACTCCGGATTTCTTCTGACCAAGTCTTGGTAGAGTTGCGTTGGGGTCTCGTCGTCATAGGCGTTTGTGATGACTCCTCTGGTAGACCCCGGTGGGGGTGCCACGTAAGCCGTGCAAGGGTAGGTTTCGTCTCCAACTGCGAGGGAGGTTAACGTCTTGAGAGTATCGGCTGTTGGGGAGTTTGTTGTTGCCATGGTGAAAGTATTGTTGGTCGGGTGGGTGCGCAGGCAGAAGTCGTCTGGTAGAGTGATTCCGAGCTGGGTCTGCACGGCCTTCGTAAGTCGAGGTGTTGGGACGTCTAGAAGTGATAGTTCACCTCGCGAGCGAACGACCACTCGAATAGCGTTGGGTGGGAGTGGTGGCAGCTGCTTACTACGCTGCACTGTGAGGCGCGTCTCCTTGGTCGCAGGTGGTAGGCGGGCCGGCGTCTTGCCGCTGCGGGTGGCGGCTGTTGCGTCGTGAGCCGCGTTCCTGGCGTTCGGGTTAGCTGCCTCGGAGGTAGCGTTGCCGGAGTGGTGAGGTGATTGCGGCGAACTGGCTGGTCGGGAGGCGTAGGCTTTATACAGCACTGGTGTCCAATCGTCTGACTGGAGCTCTTGTGCGGTTATGGTGTGGCCTTCAACCGTTACTTCCATCATAATGGCTGGCGTCGCCGGTGGTGTCGGCGGAAAGGTAGAGTCCGGGTGAGGCTTAACTGGGCAGCCGAGCGTCTCGGTCCTGATAATCGTTCTCAGCACAAAAAAGGTCGTAGTTCGCCCAGAATGGGCGGTTTCCCTGTCTTCCTTAGGCACTTATGTCGCTTCTCGAGCAGATTAGTGGCCGTAGGAGAGATTGGGTAGGAGCAGCATCGTACCGTTTGCCGGAGCCGACGTTGCAGGCATCCGCTCGCATTGACCCCTACGCGGCGTCTCCTCTCGTCGAGCAAGATGGGCTGGTGGAGTGCTGCGCTTTCGCTGGCGTGGCATTCCAGTGCTGAACGCACTTGCACGTCAACTCAACGTCGGACTATAAAGCGGCCTTTAGAAGACGGCGCGCAGACCCCGAGTATCGTCCTGATACTCGGGGTCGGCCAAGTTTGGCTAAGAACCAGCCAAGAAAAACCGAGTTAAGCAAAGGAAAGCAAAGCTAAAGCTAGAGAAGGGCCAGTGTCTTCGCACCCCTTAACGTGAAGCTGACACCATTTTTTGCCTATCGAATAGAAAACCTTGCGTCAGAAAACGTGTATGTCCGAATTACCTGGCACCTCCACTGTGTTGTCAAACACTCTGATGGCGTCCAAGCGATCACCTCCATTAATCTAGAGAAAGAAATGTGGCTGCTATGTTTCTCCTATTATCATAAACAGGAACCTCTCTTCTTCGTACATTATACATTTATTTCGAACTCTGTGAATAATTGTTTTATTCAAAGCCCAGGCTTTGAGTGGTGATGCACAATTTGACAGCTTCCTGTTGCGCTGGCACAAATACATACTGTGCTGAAAAAAATGACATAACACCGTGGACCCTATGTGATATTTCTTGGTACGATGAAAGATTTCGGAATCTTACTTGTTTGAACAGAATTACAGGCTGAGTACCGAACATTGACTCAACAATGGTGACGTCGTGGTCGGTAAAGATAGCTTATTTGTACAACCTGCCCTGTTGTTTTTTTCTTTGTCATTCTTTGATGTTTCACTCACGGCATTCTGCGGTTCTTTATCCTTCCCTAAAGACGCTTGTGAAAAAAAAAAGCAGCGCATATCTGTAGTGTTCTGCAGGCTTTCCTGCGATTCCTGCAATAAAATTTCACACTATAAGAGTTTCTGAAACCATTAGCAAGAAAAGGACCTCAATTTCCGCCTCTCCCTTAGTTCGCTTAATCCGACACACTTGATGCAGTTACCGCGAATGTTACTGCCGAACGTTGCTTTCAATGGGGTAGGTAGCGGGGTGATGACTGCATCATTAATGTAAAGCTATATTCGAGTGCGGTATGTGACAATGGTATGCTAAACGCTGATCTCATTATGTCATAGCGGTACCGCAGAGCGGCGGCGCAAGCGCATAGTGGCGTAGCATATCCCGAATTACGGTAGCCTATTTCGCATTGCGCAAAGCTAAAACAATCTATTATTTAGTTTAAAGCGTCAAAAGAGATCATGCTACAATGGTCGTTGCCAGATGGCTTGCATGAAGTAAGTTTTTTCGCGTGCTGGGTCTCTCATATGCATGTGCACGTCAGCATTCGCTTTAGCTATAGCGCGTCTAAAATTCGATTGCAAATCCATTTTTTTTCCTTCTTTATTTTGTAGTGCACGTCTCATTCAGTAATGGTGTAGACGACCATGCTTTCTTGCAGCTTGCGAGATATCATTGATTCTGCTGATGACAGGACGGTGTGAATATTGTTAGCATTTGCTTCCGCAGATAATGCTTCGCTTTCTTTTTGTTTTTCTATTTCTTGAAGCGGCCACTTACTAAGCCGCCTAGCCCTCGTGCGGGTACAGAGGCTCCTGATCATATGTTGCACTGTCGGCTTCCAGGCCAGTCAGTAAGTGACCTTTCTCGCATAGCTCCATTGGTGACTGCATCGAAAATTATTACATGCACTTAAAGCATGCATTAACTGTCAATTAAAGCATCGGGCAATATTCAGCTCGACTGCTGAAAATAAGTCTATTTGAAATTATGTGGAGAGAACATTCGCGCACTTAACAGTAATATATTCAGTTGTACATGGCAGCAGTGAGCCCCCGCAACTGCTATATAGGCATATTCATACACGGAAACCGCATGCTAGTCGACTCTTACCAACTGCGCCAAAAACGCCCTGCTGACGCCCCTGTCACACTGGACGACAAGCAAATGTCGGTAGACAACATTTCAACAAGCGCAGACGACCTGTTGGCCAGCGCGCTGTCACATCAAAGAAGAACAAGAAGATTGCATGCTGGACAAGTTAATGATAAGGATTAGTGACCCAAAAGTACACAGTGCGACCATAAGGAGCCCCATATAAAAGAGCTACGGATATTTTGAAAACCCCAGGTTCTTGCTCGGGGCTGTTCCCCACTTCTCTACCGCTTGTGTCACGTTAATAAACCGCTCGACAGCTTCTCTACATGGATGCTGAAAAAAACTGAGAGCACGTTGCTCGACAACTGACAGAATTGTAAATATCGCTTCGCGAACTGTGTTGGAACGGGACTGAGAGATGTCACCCTCTTGAAAGGCTTCAGGCTCCGCGTATACCGGTGAATTTGGTACATGCCAAACAGACGCCCCTTATCGACGCGTCATTAGACATTAGGGAAGCCACCTTTAAGACAAAATTCTTGTACAGTTGAACACAGTAAGCAAGTATTTCGGTGCTGCACATGGAAATTAACGCCCTTTTTCTGTGCAGTGTCCTGCTACTGAGGTTAGTGTTGAAATGGAAAGTATTGCCCTGGTATGTGCGAGAGTTTCCAAGACTTGCCGTGGTGGCTTCGTGAATATGGCGTTGTCCTGCTGAGCACACGAGGTCGTGGGTTCAACTCCAGGCCGCGGCAACCGCATATCGACGGGCGCGAAATGCCAAAACGCTCGTGTATTGTGCTTTGTGTGACCTTTAAAGAACCCCAGGTGATCAAAATTATTACGGAGCCCTCCATTACTGCGTCTCTCATAGTTCTGTGTGAAGTTTCCGGAGGTTCAATGCCGGAATTTGTTTTTGTTTTTATAATTTCTGATACATACGTTGAACCCTAATCGAGAACGTGTAAAAGCAGAGTTGGATTAATATGCAGCCGGCAAAGGTAATGTCTAATAGCCTGGCAAGGGAACAGGAATTCGTGATCGCCATTCAGTCTTTAGAGTCTGTGCAGGAGTACGTTTATCTAGGTCAATTACTGACAGAGGACCCGGATCATGAGAAAGAAATTTACAGAAGAATGAAAATAGATTGGAGCGCATACGGCAGACATTACCAAGTCCTGAGTGGGAGATTACCACTGGCGTTGAAAAGAAAAGTGCATAATCATTGCATTCTGCCGGTGCTAACAGACGGGGCAGAAACTTTGAGGTTGCCCTTGCGCCACAAAACACTACATTCATCATCATCATCAGAAGCTTTGAGGTTAACAAAAAAAGCTCGAGGACAAATTAAGGACCGCGCAAAGAGCGATGGAACGAGAAATGTTAGGCGTAAAGTTGAGAGACAGGAAGAAAGCGGTGCGGATGAGAAAGCAATCTGGGATAGTCGATATTCTAGTTTACATTAGGATAAAAATATGGAGCTCAGACGGCTAGGTAATGCGTAGAGCAGATAACCGGTGGTCCATTAGACCACCGGAAGAGGCATGGAAAGCGCAGTCGAGGAAGGCAGAAAATTAGGTGGGCTGATGAAACTAGGAAATTTGCAAGCGCAAGTTGGAATCAGCTAGCGGAAGACAGGTTCAAGTCTAAATCTCTCGGAGTGGCTTTCGTCCTTCAGTGGACATAAAAATAAGTTGATGACAATGATTTTCAGCCATGTACAGGCGAATTCGGTATACCAAACAGAAGCCCCGTATGGACGCGTAATTAGACGACGTCTCTGTTACAAATATTGAACAGCTAAACCAGCGCCGTGATTCAAACATTAGGGAGGCCACCACCGTCGTTGAAAACAAAGTGTACAATCATTACATTCTACCGGTGCTAACATATGGGGCAGAAGCTTGGAGGTTAACAAAGAAGCTCGAGAACAAGTTAAAGACCACACAAAAACCGGTGGACCGAAAAATGTTAGGCCTAACGTTAAGAGACAGGAAGAGAGTGGTGTGTATCAGAGAGCAAACGGGGATAGCCGATATTCTAATTTACATTAAGAGAAATAAATAGTGCTGGTCAGGCCATATAATGCGTAGGATGAATAACCGGTGGACCATTAGAGTTACAGGATACCACGAGAAGGGAAGCGCAGTCGAGGACGGCAGAAAACTAGGTGGGGTGATGAAACTATATATATATATATATATATATATATATATATATATATATATATATGACGCCCCTACTGCCGGACACCTTGGGATTGCTCGCACTGACCACCGCTTGCGCCACCGCTTCTACTATAATAGTAGAAGCGGTGGCGCAAGCGGTGGTCAGTGCGAGCAATCCCAAGGTGTCCGGCAGTAGGGGCGTCATGTAGCTCCTGAAGCACGGTTGAGCGGAGATGATGGGAAACCACAAAGAGAAGGGGAGGACCGTCAGGATGAAAATTGGGGCGGTATAATATCCCGTCGTTGAGGACGAACCACCATAACGATGGATCAGTAGGAGCAGATTCCATTCGGTCAATGAGGGTCCTCAAAGTAGCGTCATGGCGTTGCTCCATGGCCATGTCCAAAAACTGGGAAATGGAAATAGCCCTTTCGGAAGCGTCCGTGTTGGCGTTTGCGGGCGTGTTTACAGGCTAACAGGACAAGCAGTCGGCGTCATTGTGTAGTCGACCAGGCGTATACACCACATCATTGGAATACTCCTATATAGCCGCAAAGCCCAAGCCTCCTTGTGGGATCTTTTAAGGACGAAAGCAAACAGAGGGCGTGGTGGTCCTTTACAAATAGAAAAGGGCATGCCGTATAAATAGGGGCGGAATTTCGCTATTGCCCATACAAGGGCCAAACATTCGCGCTTGGTAATAGAGTAATTCCGCTCCGCAAGTGACAAAAGACGGCTATCGTACGCGATAACACGATCATGGCCGTGCTGAACTTGTGCCAAGACGGCACCGATGCCATGGCCACTGGGTGGCCACTGGCATCGGTGTGCACCTCTGTAGGGGCTGACCTATCGAAGTGTCCTAAAATCGGCGGGGTGATGAGTATGGTGGTAAGGCGAGAAAAGGCGGCGGCCTGAGAGGCTCCCCATGAAAACGGAACACTTTTCTTCAGGACATCTGTCAGAGGGCGTACTATGGTGGCAAAATTTTTAACAAAGCGGGGAAGTAAGAGCAAAGGCCCACGAAACTTCGGACATCTTTAGGGGACTGTGGAGCAGGAAGCTCCTTCACGGCGCGAATTTTCTCCGGGTCCGGTCGGATGCCAGACGCATTGACGACATGTCCAAGGACAGTAATTTCACGGTGGCCGAAGTTACATTTCTTCGAGTTGAGCTGTATACCGGCCTTGCGAAAAACAGCAAGTACAGCTGAAATCCGCTCAATGTGTGTGCTGAATGTGGGCGAGAACACAATAACATCGTCTACGTTGCAGAAACAAGTCGACCACTTGAATCCTTGGAGTAATGAGTCCATCATAAGCTTAAAGGTAGCCGGGGCGTTGCATAGCCCAAGAGGCATAACACTGAAGTGGTAAAGACCATCAGGCGTTATAAAGGCGGTCTTTTCCTGATCGACATCATCCACGGCCATTTGCCAATATCCGCACCGTAGGTCGATGGACGAAAAACGCTGTGCCCCGATTAGGCAATGAGTCACATCGGGTGTGCGTTTCGTGGATCGCGAATAATTATTGATGGCTTCTCCGGGGCAGCATGTCATTCCTGGAAGTCACGTAGCACTCACAGACTATATATATATATATATATATATATATATATATATATATATATATATATATATATATATATATATATATATATATATAGGGTAAGCAGGCCTGAGGACGCTGTTGTGTTAACAGTGCGGCCGATAAAGACACGCTGAGTTCCGTCTGCCGTCGCGGCTGCGTTGGAGTTTCTTGTCGCTGACTTGTGCACTTGCACCTCACTTTTTTATTCTTTTTACAGATTCTTTAGACATTTCGCATAAATAAGAAGTATTTGAGTGCGCAGCCTTCCGCGTCAGATTTAGCAAAGTGGTGCACTTGTTTAGATCGACATCTACAGCCACAGATCGTTGTTAGCTGCAAATACTGGGGAAAGGTGCATCGCTTATTCGAAATAATGTCAAAACGTAGAATAAGACACACACATCTGCGCATACTCAGCTGCGTTGTTCCACCGTGAGACGAGTCAGTATGAGCGGCTGAGCCCCTTTAATAACGGCGACTGTTACATATATCGAGCTGTTAAATCATTCTCGCTATTCTTTAACTTCATCATACTTACAATTTGCGCGTATCATAAAGCATTATTAGAGAAAACTGTGCTCGCATAAGCGCTCATTTAAAGGCCGTGTTGTTCTCCTGCGAAAACGCGGATGCCATCGCTGACACCTCTGGTATATAACTGAGCGAGATGGTTGTTTATGCTGCTGTACCGAATGCACCGTCTCTTGTTTCGCGTTTGACACATAGAAATACAGTACATCTCAGGAATTAATAAATGTGTCAGCATGACAACAGACCCACCCATCTACGTTGCGAATGCGACCGGCAGCCTACGGGAACGGTGACGTATATATACAGATGTTGGCACAGCCGTTGGGCAGAGCGCTCTGTTCCCGCTTGCAGCTTATTGTGTACGCGCCGCGGGAAGCGACGACCAGTTTATTTCAAATTGCTAAGGCCAGAACTGAACTATAAAAGCAGTTTCCTTCGTGCTGAGCTGCTTACTTTCAGTTCAGGTCCTCCGGCAGCGGGTGCACGAACTCGACGGCGCCAGGCCTAACCTTCGCTGAACAGGATCAACATTGGCTCACACTTCATGCGCATGGCTTGCGAAACTACCTGCCAAACAGCTAGGATGTCTGACGCTACAGATGCTGTCCAGCACGCTGGCCAACAGTTTGTGATCCTATCCAGCAGTGTGAATAGATCCTATAGTGCGTACATTGGTGCCTATCGTTGTACTAAAGGTGGCAGTTTTCTTGATTTTTTTTCGTAAGGGCAGTGAGAAGCTTTTGTAGAAGTTTACGCTAAAACAAATTAGCACAAAAATTACAGAAAAATGCACACTGTGGCATACACAGAAGCAGGACACGCAACGAAAACAGGTCTTTATTCATTTATTTATTTTTTATGAACTAGCCTTTGTTGCGCTTAGTGTCCTGTGTCTGTATATGGCCGCAGTGTGGTCTTTTGGAAATGTCTGCGCACGAATATTAGGTGTGTTTACCCGAATAGCCCGGTCTCAAGCTCTTCTTACGTGATAGAATCGCCGTATCGAACGCGACGTCAGGATGAATTTACACTCCTGGTTCAGCTCCTTTCCAAAAATTATGCCTGCCTGGTAATTATAGTAGCTAAGTGGAGTACTTGCGCAGGGACGGGTCATTCGTCTGTGATTTATCTTCCGTTTGCCGCTTCTCTAGGCTTTTAGTCCTAGCTATAACATGTATCAGCCAGTGTAAATTCGATTCGTACGCTTCCGTAGCGATGGAAATTATTTCTGGAGGTATGAATTGACGAACACGGGAAACTGGTTGGCTATGTTTTACCTTGAGGTGTATGCGAGTGGTTATTCGAATATTTCTAAAGTACTTAACCTCTACTGTTTTAGAAAATGATCGCGAGTTGTGTTATTATTAATTAGGTAAATACAAAGCAGTGCACCACCAGTGTACACGTTTGCTGTTTGCTAACAAATAGGCATATGGCCCTTCCTTGCCGAGTTGGCAAGCCAGTGATTACGATGCCTTATTATTTTCCAATCAGATTTGTTCCAATCAGTTGTGTTCCCGCTACACTGTTACTGCAAAATCATTACAATGCTATCTCCTGTCTCCTTTTCTCAGTGTCACAAGGCCATCGAATGCTGCCAGGGAAAGCCATGCCAGGATGGAAAGTGCCTTTAGGCTGCGTAATTCAAGGGTGGCGGTGTCCCGCAACACAAAAGAAGACCAGTGCCACAATGGCACGTGTATCGAAAAGAAAAAAAAATCCGGAGATGAATACCGCAGTTGGCGTTGCGGGAAGCGTATTTACATTAAACACAAACTTCAGTAATGTCATGTAATCGATGTTGCTCGCTTGTAATAAAAATCTCACTTGGAGGTTTTGCTTAAACATATACATCTCACTTATCAGGATAGTTTTCTTCTCGAAGCTTCTAATATCGCGCTGCTTTTATCATTTTCTTGCTTGCGCCCACAATACAAAATTATTCGAGCATAGCAGAAATCACTGCTGCCATCGCTGTGTGAAGCACTGTAATTCATTTGAGCATTTCAAATTTCAAAGGTCAAATTTAATTTCTGTAGCATGACGGCTTTACTTTTAATGGAAATGTGACCTAACATTTTTTTTCATTAGACTTTTTGTTATCACGGTTACTTGATAATAAGAAACATTGCCAAAACACACATCCGCAATGTTACACCACTCAGTAATGATGACATTGAGGGCAGCATCGAACAGACGATGAAAAGCACGTTTGCCTTTCGCTGTCTCGTGTTCCTTTTTAAGATCATAACTGTGTATACAACTTTCTGCAATGCCAAAAGTGTGCTGTGGCTGCAATTGCATATAGCGGGTCCTGTAAAAACGAAAGAGAACGAAAGTGTGCAGGAAAGGTTTTATTTTAGCGAATTATTTAGATCAGTGTTACCAAGCAGCACTTCCAGTATTTCAGGCGATAATTGCTCCCTCCGCCTACGGAGCAGTTTCAACATTGCAATTGTTCAAGATGTGGCAATAGAAATTTTGCGTCAAATGATGAGTGTCAAAAAACATAAATATTCCACGTGATATTTGCTTGTGAATTTTAACCTTCGTTGCCTCCGGCGTAAAACTGACATTTTGTAGCTGTTGTTACCGCACGCGTCTCAACTCGTAACCTACAGTGGGAGAAGTGATCTCATTTTATCTATTTTAGCGCCTTAACATTGGTCTGGAAGCACCTAAGAATGTTCCATGTTTACTAAAAAAACGTCCTTTGACAATCAAGAGCCCTTGAGGTTCAATTCCACCGTCGGTCACACATTATTTTCTGCTGTTTAAAGCGAGGCGAGACGGGAACGTATACCTAGGTACCAACCTACCGGCCACAGAGTGCCAAAAGTGAGGCAAATGATGCTTCGCATTAAAAATAGCACGGGAAAGTGGCGAGGGCGATAAGGACTGCAAAGCGGATTAGCATGAATAAAAAAATGTCGCAGTTACGCTCGAAAGGCGAAGCATCAATTGCGATAGCAAATTAGTAGAGAGCTATTCGGAGTAGGAATAGTAGTTTTATCGGCTGTATAAACTTGGACACATTCGATTACGAACTGAATTAACAAGCATGGTGTCAGCACGCACAAGCAAACATGAAAGATCACACTCAATGACCGCAGACAACCACTGTCAAAACACTGGCAGCAAGCGCAGCCGCCGCAGCGAGCGAAGGTTCGCGCGGTCTATCGCTTCAACGGAAACTGAGCGGCGAATGCACAGCGCATACAAAGGTCAGAGCCGTGTGGAGATCGCTTTTAAGAGCGCCGTATGCGCTTTCACTCGCGCATACGGCGCGCTGCGACGATTTTATCACCCCTGGACTTTATACGGAACCTCGCGGCGACGGAGAGCGTGTCTCCAGGCCGACCTCTCCTCCCTTCCCTTCATTAAAATCTACTCTGTCTCTCTCGCGGCGACGGCGGAAATCCGCTTGAAATGTCCATATAATTGCTATCTCAATAAAACAATTGCCACGTCGTAAGCTTGCATCGAACTGGCCGGCGTAGAAATCATGCCACTGCTGCCATAGGATCTTCTGCAACGTAGTCGTCACCGTGCTGTTGTCGCTACGGACACGTACGCTCGCGACCCCCACGCACTACTCAATTTACGCAAACGCGTTGGGCCTCCTGTTATCGCATTGCGGAACCCCAAGCAATGTTAGATAGCCAGGTACCCGCAAAATGCCTCCAATAGCATCGATTCCCACAGTGCGTGGGATCGGCACAATCTTGTTCCTCTTGTCACTTTACCTCATCGCCAACTAGCTGGCTACAACAAGCCGACCTCTCAGCATTTCAATGCGACTATCATGCGTAGGGTACTGGATGCACTTTCCGGGGTCTGACTGTCTGTCTAAGTCTCTCGCTGTTTTCGCGCCAACGGAGTGGCACTACCCGCGAGGATGCGAACTCCTGATCTACTGATTGACAGTACATTGTACTAAAGTCCCTATATAAGAAAAGTACCGCCATCTACTCTTTCCTCCGCCGCCTCCTCTCCTAAAGCGCTTGCTTTTTTCTTTACTTTTTGCTTGCGAAAGCCAAGTCGACGGTGGCGCACCTAGAAAGTCCACGTTGAAGCTTTCAGGCCGGGCGCGCGTCGCCGCCGCCGCCGGCGACTGCGGCTGCGCAGAGGACTTTCAACATGGCTCTGAGGCGGAGAAAAAGAATATATAAAGAAGTGAAAAGCGCGCGCTATCATCGTCCAATCGAAGATACAGGAGAGAGAGAGAGAGAGAGAGAAGCGGCGTTTATCAAAGGATGGCGATACTTTTCTTATATAGGAACTTTACATTGTACCTCTCACCCACTCCCCCGTGCGACGACAAACTGTACTGCGCCTCGATTGTACTGCGCCAGACGTCTTGAGCGCGCGTTGAAATATTTGACTTAAGTCCCGCGCTAAAGCTTATCCAAAACAGGTGCCAAAGTGGGACAATGCAAATGAAGCCAGTGGTAAGGAGGAAAAGGCAGGATAAGAAAGAGGAAGAGGAAACAATCGTGTATCACCGCTTCTCGGACGCCAGGGAGCGCCACCTGCATAAACGAAGGCCACTCGGACTAGAAGCATCACTTACAAAAGTTTTCTTCCTCTCCTCGAAAGTATATTGCTCGCGCCCATCTGAGTATGTTTACTCCAACAGATACCGCTCGAAACAGTGTATAAGATTCGAACGCCCATTATACTAGTTCTGCCAGCTATCGCATCAATGATTCGCGTTGTGGGCGAAACTGCAACTTATTTTTTAATTGATATAGAGAGGGTTGTTGAGCCGTGTGAAATACCGTTCGATGGAGGTCGCTTCTAAGAGCACCAGATGGCGGCACAGCACTCGAGTAAGATTCTGCAAAAGACCAGGTCGTATTTCACGTCGTGAGAGTAGCGAAAGCGTTGCACATTATTACAGACGCCCTTGTTGTTTTCCTAGGGCTGATATGTCATGAAACTTTCCAAGCGCAGATGTCGTTCTGTCAACACGGCAACCTGCAAATGTTTGCCACTTTCTAATGCCTTCTTTATGTTGGCCGTAGGATGTTGACGCTCATAGTAACAGAGAAAGAATATGGTAGTATTTAGCATTTCTTAACTTTCACAGTTACCAGTAATATACCTATAAAAGCCAGACTGCTGTAATGAAAGTGTGACAACTAGTAGCAGATGCACATTTGTTAAAAATCCCTCCGGGAAACGATTTCTTTTCGGGAGGGGGGAGGGAGGGGGGGGGGGGGGGGTTAGAACTTGAGCTCTCATAATCTGACAACAATTTCGACTTGGCAGGCTTTCGGGCTACGAATTAAACGGACAAGTTGCACTCTGCATTCATAAACATTAAAGGAGCTTTGCGGGGCTATTTCTTTAGGACAATTATTTTGTATTCAAGCACAAACGTGTAATCTTTGGGTATATGAAAATTTCAGTAAGTGATCAAAGCCTAGAGCGATCTCTTGGAGAGGTTAGGCAGAGAACATATTTCCAAACTTTTCTGTGCGCTCTTTTATGATTTTTTATATTGCGCGAAAACTTCAGTTCGCGTTGCTTTCCTATCCTTCAATTATTTAGAAGTTAGAATCATCAACCTTTATAACAAGTTGTGCTTCTTTATACCACGAAAATTTAGGGTCACATATAGCTACCGGTATCGAAATGGCGTTGCTGTGCCCAAACTGAACACAAAAGTAAAATGAAACAGACAACTTCATACGACAATGACACAAGCACACAATAAAGCCTCAAGGTATAGCTTTTTCTTTCTTCTTTGAATCTGAACGATAACGATGGGCATAATAACTCCGCGCTCGACCTAGATGGAGCAACTACACACAAAAGTATAGTAGCAGCAAGTCGTATCAAAGAAGGCAGTCTTAAAGAAACTTTATGAGTGGAAGCTCTACGGCAAAATAATTGTGGCTGTCAAGACTCAGTGAACAAGCAAGTTTTATATTGCTGACACTCGAAGCGCCCAATTAACAGTCTTGTCAACGCATCCTCACTTCCTCTTGTTAGCTTGCCGGGCGCCACAATAACATTGGCGTTAATAAGAGCCGGTCCTCTGTATATATCGTCAACGCACCATCGATAGACGAACGACGACACTAACAGGCAAGCCGAAATTGGTCCTCCTCAAGTAAACAGGTAAGCTGGCATATCTATGCTGAAACGCACTCCAATAAGCACAAATTGGAGGCTGTATATACGGAAAAGAAAAGAGAAATTAGGCAGTCTTAGTGTTGACGGAAACTTTCATTCACTAGCTCGAACGAGTTGTGAAAATGCAAATTGAAAATGCTGCCAGTTTAGTGCATACGAAGGTATTTCATTTCAGGTGTTCCCCTGAGTGAAATTTCGGTACCTGGGTGCAGCTACACGTCTAGCACTATTGGGGTTATTTAGAAAAAAATAGCCTGTACCATAATTAGGCACGTCCTGCTTTGCTATAAAAAGCAGACGCATCACCATCGGTTATTTACTTCCGCATCATTCTTTTCTCTCCGACATAGACGCCTTCAATTGCGTTGTTCTGTAGATCTTCTTACTTTTCTATTTAATGTCGCCAACGATAATAACTGCTTGCGCCTACAACATAAACAGCTTACCGATAACCCTGTTACTGTATAATTTAAACCGCATAATAACCAAAATATTTTGGTGTAACGTACAAAAGAAATAATGTAGCAGTGCCCCAGGCTTGTGCCCTCTATATTGAAAAACTAAAGGGGAACTTGTCTTTGCGCAACTGTATTTTGCAAACTGGTGTGCCGCGAATTCTCATTAGGCGTTTAGTCTTTCTTCGACCAATGTTGGAAAGTTATGCGGCTTCGACTTTAAATTAAACGGGTTATGACAACGTAGCTTCTGAATTCAATTCTTGGCGTCACGGTCCTCTTCATACATCAAAAGAAGATCACCAGCCCTTCCCCAATCGAGAAAAATGGGGGTAAGCGAAGCTTGTCATGTGTGTATATGACCTCAGTCAGGGTAACGTTAAGTTCACGACATGTCACGGTAATAAATCATAGAGGTTTAATAAATGTATACATCGATGGAAGGAAACCTACAACGCAACAGAAGGAAACGTTGCACGAAAGGGAAACAAAAGTAGAAGGAATGGGATCGAAAAGTACCACTAAAGGGAACGAAAAGTAGTAGGAAAGGGAAGGGAAAGTAGTAGGTCAAGTACAGGCACGACAAGCTTCGCTTACTCCAAGTTTCTCGACGGATTTTTTTTTTTTTTTATTCGGGCACACTTTGGTATATACTGGCCGCAGGCCCTCGCGCCTGCGGACAAACTACTGGCGGTCCCGCCAAAGACCGTCTCCTGCCAGACCAGTGCCTCAAAAGTCCCTACGCGATTATGTCCCTAGGCACCTAGGAGCTCCACCGGAAGTCCCCCCGCTGTACCTACTAGCAATTGTAAAGACGCACCGCCACCACCACCGCCGAAACTTGTGAGCCTATAATGCTTCGTTTAAAAGGCAGACTATCCAATGTGACGGTATTGCATCGTTTGTACATTTTTTCTCATTATTTTTAAGCGAAGCTTTATAGGCTGACAAGTTTCGGCTGTGGTGGTGGTAGTGGTGGTGGTGGTGGCGGTGGTGGCACGCTGAAAAGTGGGCAGATCTTGGTGATGCTGCGGAAAGGGTCCAAGCTCGATGCCACATACCAGGGACAAGAAAGAAAGAGAGAAAAAAAGAGCGAAAGCGAAAAAGAAAGAAATGCGAGAAAGTAAGAAAGAGAGAATGAGAAAAAGAAAGAAAGAGAGAAAGAAACAGAGGAAGAGGGAAAGAGAGAAATAAATGGAGAAAGAGAAAAAGAAAGAAAGAAATAAAGATACAGAGAGAGAAAGAAAGAGGAAGAGAGAAAGAGGAGAGAGAAATAGTGAGAGAAAGAAAGAGAGAAAGAAAGAAAGAATAGAGGGAAAGAAAGAGAGAAATAGCGAGAAAGAGAGAGAGAAAGAAAATCACCAGCCCTTCCCCTGTCGAGAAAATCGGGGTAAGCGAAGCTTGTCGTGCGTGTACTTGACGTACTACTTTCCTTCCCTTTCCTACTACTTTTCGTTCCCCTTCCTTTTACTTTTGTTTCCCTTTCGTGCAACTCTTCCTTGTTTCCTTCCCTCGTTTCCTTCCCTCGATGTATACATTTCATAAAGGTTTATGTTTTATTACCGTGACATGTCGTGAACGAAGGTCAGATACACACACGACAAGCTTCGCTTACCCCCATTTTCTCGACAGGGGAAGGGCTCGTGATTTTTTTTTTATTTATTCGGGCACACTTTGGTATATACTCGCAGGTATTGCACTGTTGAAGCTGTTGTCTATGTCATAAGCCGTGACGCGCTTTTGACGTCGCCTGCTTTAGTGGATGCTGCTGTAGTGGCTGCTGACGTTACGGGTTAGCTTAACGTGAAACACTAACAGCGCTTCACTGAAAATAAATAACACGCTAATCCAGTAAAGCCTAAATATTTAAGCAACAGTTTGCTCACGTCACCCATAGCAGCGCCGCTGAAATAGAACTGGCACAATTCGACAATGCAGGGAGAACACTTCTTACGCCGCGAGTACTGTCCACTGCATGCATTCCCTGCGACGCCAGAGCACGTACCTGACTATTTTCGCTCAAGTAAGCTGTCTGCTATAATTACAGATAATTCATAATCCTGGGGACAGCCTAATCTGTGGAGATTTCCTTCCCTCTGGAACTGATTGTCTGTCGCATTCTTGGCCTAATTTTTGGCATACAATTTGTTCGTCTCATCTTGCGCAATCCTGATGTTTACGGTAATTAAACCAGTTAGGTAACGAAACCGCTACAATATCCCACCATGCCAGAACAATTCAGATGGACGATTCTCCAGCAGCCCACAGCAATTTCTCTCCGAATTTTTTTGTTTATTTATCCACTCATGCCTTACCCTTTATCAGTGACGACTCAGTATAAGCTATACCGGATTTCAGATTTCAATCTTAACTTCTCCACGCGTACTTCCACGCGTGTGTCCAGAAATGCAGTATGAAGCCACGAGAGCATTTGCTTCAGAAAATATTTTGTTGGGTTCATCAAACGAGAAAAAGGGTTGTTTTAATAGAAGCTACGCGCATGTCGGCTTTGAAATTCTTCTCATAAACCCTATAATTTATTAATTCTTATAGTTCCAGTGATATTCGGCACTCAAGATCTGGAATGACGACTTATGGAAGAATTCTTGCCATAGCAGTGGTGATACCAGTCATCGCTTATTCATCGGCTCACAAGGTTCGTCTCATTTCTTTGCTACTTATATCCTCGATCGCTGTTAAAGCAAGCCTTATATTTAGACAATCAAATATGGCTTTCGGTAGCATAGATAAAAAAACTTGCTCTGAACACTTTAGAAACCTTCTTCACTGAAAGTGGCATTGCATCTCTCTATTGTCACTTGTACGTCCTTGTTTTTTATTGTTATGTCGCAGCAATCTATGTGGGTTATACACTGATTTCGATTTTATTGTACAAAGTGCAGTATATTGTGCTCTTTTGTTCTGTATTGACTGCTTGAGCATGTTTACAAAGTATGCTTTATTGCCGGAACGCTTGTTAGTTCCCACAATTGTGATTTTTCTTTTTTTTCATGTGGCCTCATGTGATCATCTTTTGCTCACTGGATAATCTATTGTTTGCGGAGAATCCGGCCACACAGTAATTGCCAGTATTTCCAATTTCTTCAGAAAAAATCACAATGACACAATCAGAAACCTGAAAAGGTGATTTTATATGATAAGTGCGCAAAATCAAACCACCCGCCGTAGTGGCTTAGAGGCTATGGTGTAGCGTTGAGGTCGTGAAATGAAACCCCAAAATTTATCTGGGGGCAAAATACAAAAACACCTGTATGTCGTGCATTGGGTACACGTTAAAGATCTTGAGGTAGTCAAAATTAATCCACAGTCCCCCTACAAAGGCGTGCCTGATAATCAGATCGTGGTTCTGACACGTTAAGCCGCAGAATTAGTAAAATTGAAATAAATACAAGATTTTCTTAAATGTTAAAAAAAGTTAAATACAAGTGTTATTCACGTATAGCTGCAATGAAAAATCAATGAAATTTGTATTGCGAAAAATGGCCGCGGCTATGCAAATCACGCGTTCGTAATCCGTACCATACGACCCCTGCATTCACGGCTGCATGAATCCAACTGATAATGCAGCCAATGAACGCATAGGGCAAATTAAGTATGTTTGCGGTTTAAGTGTAGAAATAATAGAGGAAAACGAGATGAAAGTGCGCGAAAAAACAACTCGCCGCAGGTGGGATCCGAACCCACATTTTTCGCCTAATGTGTGCTATGCTCAATTATTAAGCTGTCACGCCGGGTGGTCTCCCATCCGCTTTCAGAGGTATTTGTGTGCATTGAGTATAGCCCTGGGAGTGTTAGCCGTTATTGCTGGCGGCCATGGCAACGAATGTGGAACATCCTTTCAACCGCAGGCGTCCCGTACAGTACGTGAACTTATAGGAGTAATAAACTGGTCAATCGTATTCTACCTCGTGGCGTCAAGGATTCCAAATTCAGGGCCCTCGCTATGCATTGAGCCTAATTGTTTGCTTTCTTCGTGTGGTTTTAAATAACAAGAAAATAAGCCCTTCGGTAAATCGTATTGTTCTCGCTTGCCGCGAGGGTTCGGAATTCGAGCCACGTGCTTGGCAGCCATAGTTCAGCCGGTCAGATTTTTATGCCACAAGTTACCAAATGCGATACATGAATAATGGGTTATACCGTTAACAAAACAGATAGATGTACAGGAAAAAAATGACGATACATATGCGCGAAATTTTAAAAATGAAATAAAGAAAATGCGGGACATGAGCAACACATACCTATTCAAGAGCCATATCTCACGACTGGCTTAGGACGTCGTCTGCAGTGCAACAAGCGTAAAACCACGAGCTAAATAGATTGGCTGAGAAATCCCCAATTGGTTAGAATAACGAGAACAAATGTATACGTAATGAAAGGAGCAGTATAGTCGACCTCCATTATATTAAAAGGACATCATCATCATCAGCAGCAGCAGCAGCAGCAGCCTATATTTTATGTCCACTGCAGGACGAAGGCCTCTCCCTGCGATCTCCAATTACCCCTGTCTTGCGCTAGCGTATTCCAACTTGCGCCAGCAAATTCCCTAACTTCATCACCAAAGGACAACCATCACCAAAAGGACAAGCGATAGGACATGCGTCACGAAGTGAATCGATAACTGAAATGCTTTAATTTCTAACAGCGAAGCTGTTTAGGCCAGCCGTAATTTCTGTGTGTGCCACCAAATTATCATCATCAGCACTAGCTCGAGCATCGTCGTCTTCTTCCGCAACTGGCTCGTTGGCGCCCCTCGGTTTGTGCTCGTGCTCATGCTCGGCACACGCCCGTGCCACTGCCCCGCGTTCGTCGTCATCGTCTGCTTCCAAAGCTGGCAGCGTCGCCGCTAACCCCAGCTGGTCAAAATTAATCCGGAGCCCTCCGCTACGGCGTGCCTCGTAATCAGAACTGGTTCTGGCACGTAAAACCCCAGAAAGAAGAAGAATCATTCCAGCGTAGAATTTCACTTGTCTTCTGTCGTCGTAATGGGGAGGCCGCGTTTACGGGGGTGTGAGCCATTCATTGCTCAACGGGGTATGAGCCATTCATTGTCTTACGTAACCGACAGATTTAATTTTGAAGCAATTTAATTTCCAAGAATCGCAAGCGGCAATGGCCGACGAATGCTGCTAACCACGCCGCCGAGCAAACTCGAGAAATCGAACGCAAGCGACAACAGCGACGAGCAGTGAATCGTACAACGCAGCGCATGGGCAAGTTGCACGAAAGGGAAGGAAAAGTAGAAGGAAAGGGAAGGACGAGTAGTATGAAAGGGAAGGAAAATTAGTAGGTCAGGTACACACACAACAAGCTTCGCTTTCAACCATTTTGCAGACAGGGGAAGGGCTGGTGATTTTTATTAAATGATAGAGCACTTGTGATCAAATACTTATCAATACAGATTATCTGTATTTTTACTTTTCTTCATTCCTACACGCAGTGTGCCCTGTCGGGCCGCCGTCGTCTGTATCAAGGAGACTTTACGAATGAAATGCGCGCCATGCAACGGCAAATTGTGAAACGCCACAACCATTACCGCCGCCTTCATGGTGTCCCCATCCTGAGAAAGAGCGAAAAGGTGAGCGTCGCTGGTAAAAAGAGATTCATCATGAGGCCTCACAATGCATAGAGATGCCGTCCATGCAGGTTGCCCCGAGAAATTATCTAAATGCGACAAACTGCGACAGCGTAGATGGTGCTTGCAACAGCCTGCATAAGCCCGTCGCAGACTTAGAGACCATCATTGTGCCGGAGCGAACTTGTAGCACTCCGTGGCAGCGACGCTTTTCAAAATGCAGGCATATTGATATATTTAGTTATTTCAATGCCTCCAATGCCCGAAGGCGTTACAGAAGGGAGGGATGAAAGAAGAGACAAGAACGCACGTGTCATAAGCACCTCACACATATTCTAAACTTCAATTGCAGATTTAAATGCGTAGGCGTTGAGAATGGTGACTACGGACAAGGATAGGGGGATTCCATTCTTTTTCGGTCTTCGGGATGAATGAATCAGAAAGGAAGTTAGTCACAAACGTTGGCTCACTAAGTTCGTTTTTCATGTGTGGATTATAAAAGATCTTGTGGAGCAATAATAAAAGGAACATTTTACTGCGTAAAGTACGGTTGGGAAGCTGCAGTGTAGGTTTCATTGATGATACGCTGAAAAAGCGGGAATATAACATTACAGATTGAAACGCGCACTGCAGTTTTCTACTGATTCCAGCTGATTCCATCGATCGTCTTCCGACTAACTCATCACGGGGTTCTGATGACGTATGCTCTAAGCTACTCAAAATGGTATAAACCTGCAAGATGTCATATTTTAGCCGTTCTTTTCCAGCAGTCTATTTTGACACGGAATGTGTTCCACGTGATTGGAAAGCAGCTATCATCATTGCTCAAATTTATATCAGGTGACTCATCTAAGCCATGAAATTACAGACCAATTCCTTTACACAGCTCGTGAAGAAAACTTCTCTAACGTATAATTTAATCTGCTATCGAGAAGTTTCAAACAGATCATTTTTGTCACTCAGTACGAGTTTTTGCGAGGTCGATCTTGCGAAGCGTAACTTTCGGAATTACTTACTTGCATCCCGCTATCCACTTATTACGAAGCCTTTTCACAACTCACTTGCGCCTAATGCACAAACTGACAAGTCTTAACAAAAACGGGAAGCATAAAAATGGTGGCGCCATCTCGTTAAGGTGCCTGCAAACGCCGGGCGGAGAGTTCAGATCGCTCTCGTCAAAACGAGGCGAACAGACTGCAGGCAAAGACCCTGTTGTGCGTGGGGCCTAAATTGGAGCTACTCTTGAGCCGCTCCACCAGCCTACGCTGTGGCTCTGCTGCGTGTGCCGGGCGCAGGCCTGTGACTTTTTTTTATCTAACCGTTTTCTCTTCTACCTGGGTCCCTGGGGGTAGCTCGTGGTCGAATGTGCCACACACTGACGCGTAATGCTGTAACTGACAGCCAATGGCGGAATCGAACCCACGTCACAGAGGGTCCCTCAAGTACAGCAACACGACGCATTAGCAGGCTGCGCCACACATGCACTGGGCCACGTGCCGCTTTTCAAAGAACGCACTTCACGCTAACGCTTTAGTGAGCTGCGCCATGAATGCATTGGGTATGTGCCCCTCTTCAATGAACCACTCGCCAACTTGGGTCACGGAGTAGGTGCCAATGAGTGTGCGGCAAGCGAAGGAACCGTTTTCAGCGTTCACAGACACCGGTGCGCCACGCTTCTCGTGCCGGAGGCCACGAGCGGAGTACGCGGCAGTGCCACTTGATGGCGAAATGCGTCCACGTAGAAGCGCGAGGGAACAGCCCAGTCGCCGCATGAGGCGTTCGCACGCACCGGCGTGCCATGCATTTCGGAGTCAATGCTAAACGTCACTGCTGAACGAATAACTGTCGACAGTCAACGTGAGATGGGTTCCGCTGAATTTCCTGTAACGATACCGATCAGTTTTCGCCAATGAACATTCGTCTCCGTTAATGCACGCTCAATTTCGAGTACCACAGGGTTCTGTGCTCGGGCCTATTTTGTTTTTAGTTTATATTAACCGTATCAGTAGTGGTCTGTGTTCCACAGTCAGACTGTTTGCTGATGACTGCATGATTTATAGACAGATTACTAACCCTGTAGATGGATGCTATTTAAAATGTGACGTTTTCAATCTCAGTATTTGGTGTAATGAGCGTCAAATGTAAATTCTTGTCAATTAAAGAAAAACATTAGATTTACAATCACAGCTAGCCCATGTTGTGTAACTACAAACTAAATAAAGTGCCTATAACCTCAGTAGACACTATAAAATATCTGGGTGTTCAATTGTCATCCGATCTGTCAAGGAATACTCATGTGTACGTGTTAGCAAGGCATCTGATACACTTGGCTTCGTACAGCGCAATGTGCATTTGGCTAACTCCGCCGCTAAACTTCTTGCTTAAACCGCCTTGGTACGCTCTAAAATTAATGTGAATCCTTATTTGGAATCCACATAGGCCTGTGTCATCAAGAAACTGAAATCTTTGCAGAATAAGGCTGATTGTTTCATCACAAAAAAAATTGTTGTGAACATCAAGAGTAACGGAAATGAAATCGTCAATAATTAGAGCTTTTCTCGAAAAACGCAGACTACTCACATTTCTGTCCTTTTTTCAAAATATTTGCCACAACCAGTCGTCACGAGCTAAGCTAAGTATCAGACAGCCCATCGTGTGTCCATGCGACTCGATCACCAACTTAAAGTGGAACCTATCTGTATCCGTACTAATCTACTTTATCAGTCACCGCTTTTCCTCGCCATCCGACAATGAAATCGTCTCCCGGCTGACATCGCATGTGTTGCTGATCACGACGCATTTGTAAACAGTTTGAAGTGCTCCCTAAAATTATGAACTTGGGGCTGTCAGTAATATTTGCACAAGTTTTCATTATCATCAGTCACACTGCAGCTCCATCCCAATACATAAATCTTCGCTGTACTTATCGGCCTTGTATTCTTGATTAGCTGTGTATGCAAGGAAGTCCTGTTATCATTATATTTTTCCATTCATTGTTGTGCCCCTCTATGCAATGTACATAAGGTGTTTAGAGTACTTGAATAACTCAAATAATTATTATAATATTCATGACTATTAGCACGTGCCTATTCAAGCTTAGACCCTACAAGTGTTTTATATGATGTTTAATTTAAGAGACGACTGTGTCCTTGTATAGTTGTGGCGTAAATAACTTAACGTGTGATTAGCATTATTAACAACGTAATTACCATGAATTTCCCTAGAAAGGTTAGCAGTTATGTGAGCTGCTAGATACTCATAGACTGATAGGAGGTAACGTCTAGCACAGAACCATCAATGTTATAAAAAGGAGGGTTACAAGTAGCCAATTTTCGGGAGATTCTGATTCCTTAACACTTCCTAGCATTGAAATGTATTTTCCATGCATTGCACCAGTTAGCGATAGCATCAAGGCCAGACTAAAGTGCTGTAAGATTAGTGTCAGGCGATATTACGCGATAAATTAAGTGCCCACCAGCGTATAGCTTAATAGATGTCTGTAGTACATTAGTCAGGTCGTTAACATAACTTAAAATAAGAAGGGGACCGAGCATAGAGCTCTGCGGTATACCCGAAGTATCTAGAAAGGAATGGGTCAAAAGCATTAGCTGTCACACATTATGTTCTGTTAGAAAGTTTCCAATCCAGACATTAATGTTAATGTCAACACTTTTTTTTCTTAATTTTGAACATTGTAGTGGGTGAGAGGCCAGATCAAAGGCTTTTGGAAATTTTAGGAATATGCAACCGATGAAACACCCGTTGTCAAGACCAGCGAAAAGCGCTTTAGTAAAACAAATTAGTTGCGTATCACAAGAAAATGATTTACGAAATTTATGCTGTTTAGTATAAAACATGTATAGGTCTCGAGGCAGTTAACTAAACTTGAGTAGGTGATATCCTCTAATAGTTTGCAGGGTATGTTAGTAATAAATGTCTGTAGTGGATGGAAGAGTGATCATCACCAGATTTGAATAACGGTACCTCGTTGCCCACCTTCCGGTCGCCGGGTAGGTGGCCAGAACAGACTGGTGTGGGAAAAAAGTTCTGTTAATATTGGTACATGCATATCGCGTGTTTCTTGTGGACGATGATGAAGAAGACGAACTGCTTCTTGCTCTCGAGCTGTAGGTTTAACTGGCCAGCGCTGCAGTTGTCTTTTGTAAATATACTTTCTAAATAGTCTCCAGTGCTTAATCCTTCGTTCGCGTAACGATAATATGAAAATCTGCACGTCAGTGTTCTTCAAAATTGTTCAGGTAACATCGTCAGCTTGCACATGAGGGAGACAATTTCAAGTTTTCTTGCGATAGCTAATTATATGGATATTCCAAGCAGATTTCTGCCGTCGCCGTGAGGTTCCGTATAAGGTCCAAGGGTGATAAAATCGTCGCCGCGCGCCGTATGTTGTATGTGCGAGGGACGAACATACAGCGCGCGAGGGACACGCGTTTTCACGGAGAGCGAACGCGCGGCGGAGAGAAAACGCGGCGTCTCCGTCGCACGAAAGACCATGGGACGATGGAAGCGAGGGAGGTGGGGCGCCGTTGTGCTCCGGAACCAACTGTGCATTTATCGATCCGGCGCAAGGGGATCTGGCGATTCAATCTCGTGCGTGAAAGGAAGAAAGTGGGAAAGCAGCGCGAAAGGGAGGGGGTGCGGCTTCTACTCGGCCAGCAACTGCGTACTTGTACTTTGCGCTGCTGCGAGCGGTCACGCACCGTATCTTGAAAGCGATCTGTACACAGCTCCTACTTTTGTATGCGCTGTGCCTTTCGCCGCTCAGTTTCCATCGAAGCGATAGACCGCAAGAACCCTCGCTCGCTGCTCCAGCGCTTGCTCATGCCAGCGTTTTGACCGCGGTTGTCTGCGCTCATCGAGTGTGATCTATTCATGTTTGCTCATGCGCCCTGACACCATGTTTGTCAATTCAGTTATAAACGAATGTGTCCAAGTTTATACAGGCGATAAAACTGCTATCTTTACTACGTATAGCTCTCTACTAATTCGCTATCGCAATTGATGCTTCGCCTTTAGGGCGAAACTGTGACCTTTTAGTTAAATGCAAACACAGCTCAATAATCTATGAGCACAGGACCCTTCGGTGGGCAGTTCAGTAGACAACACGAAGACAAATTAATAGTTCGCACATGTGGAAATGATATGGCGAACATTTAATTTAATTCGGAACAACATTGCGAACGCGAAACACGGAACCACAACTTTCGTTCAAGATCATTGTGTTATATTTAGAACCACCCATTATGATCCAATGTTTTAGGGTTTTCTGTACATAATAATAGAACTTCTTATTTAAAAACATATCCTTCCTTCACTTCACATATCCCATGTTTAAATATTAGAGCTGCCATGGTGGTACTTATTCCACAAATAATACTTGTCGGATCGCTTAGCTTTGCGGAACGTATGCTTTCTTTATTGAGAAGGCGTGTTAAAGAGCTGTATAACCAGACCGAACTTCCTTTGCAATTAATGAAAGGCAATGGCCCATATTTGTTAATCAGGTACTTAACTTTGCTCATAAGCATATACCAATTAGGCTCAACTGCTCGTTAAAAATTCCGCCTTCATTGTACCCTGTAAATGTGGACGTATAGCGAAGCTGTTGCCGTCATTAGACAAGCACCACCACCACAACTGACGTACGTCATGCGCGCGCACGTGCGCGGAAGTGCAGCATACATCCTCATTCATTTCGACCATCCGCCAAGAAGAATGAGCCTTATTGAACTGATTGAGTTTTTCAAAGTAAATTCCGTCAGTCAATTTGTAAAGTACGATTTACACACAAGCTGCAGACACTGCAGAGATGATAGTTTCGTATTGTAAATCGAATGTACGAAAACACGTATTTCTCTTACGTGGAAACTCAGAGAGAACGCGCATTTCCAGCTGCCGTTTGAGGTCTGTCGGAGTTGCCGCGGCTGCTAGGTGGTGGTACTGTATTTTGACAGTACCGCCACCGTAATGTCGATTACGGTTGCAGCACACACTGTGCGACGTATGCAACGTGCAGAGACCCCACGCATCAAGGACAGATAAATTGTGTGCACACGTACTGTGTTCACGGATTGAAACGCGACACTGCCACCGCGTGGCCACCGGTACATGCAGCACGGCCCGTGGCCGCCCATGGAAGCAAGGTGTTGCATTGTGGTATACCACGAGCGTGAGAGCAGTGTGAGCGAGGAGGTTATATACTTAAACTTCTGGATTTGCAGCCACTGCGGCTGCCTATACGGGAGCGAGTGAAGCCACCAGTGGCCCTATTGCCGTGGGCAAAAGAGGGCGGGCACAGCTTATAGGCGGCCGCGGAATACGCGCGGCACTCGAGTGCGTTTTCGTTTCCCCGATAAAAAATTGCACAAAAAAATATTTGTTATCTTACATAAGTATTTTCCTTGCGATGAGGCAATTTGGTTACAGTAATGTATGATACTACGCTTATTTTTTGTGTGCACGAAAGCGTTTTAATTATTAGCTTCTTTTAAAATGCAAGCATTCTATAACGAGTACCCCAGCTCTGTCGCGCGAAAAGTGTTATGGCTTGTACCTGTACAAAAATGAGTAACTTAGGAAGACATATCATCCTTATAATAGTATAAATGTAGATGATTGGTAATCATCTGCAATTTGGGCTGGGCTAACTGAAATTTGGCAGTGGGCCAACTTCATTTAGGAGTTAGCCGACTTAAATTTGGGGGTGGGTAAACTTAACCACCCCCAAATTTCAACTTGACCAAGTTTCAAATTTCAAGTTGGCCCACTCCTAAATTAACTTGGCTCATCCCCGAATTTCACGTTGGGCCACCCCCTAATTTCAAGTTGGGCCATCCCCAAATTTCAAGTTGGCCCGCCTGCAAATTTCAAGTTGGCCTACACCCCAATTTCAAGTTGGCCACCCCAAATATCAAGTTGGCCAACCCCGAATTTCAGTTGGCCTACCTCTACTATAAGCTTCCCCATGCATTTTCTATGGAATGTCATCGTAATGGGACCCTCTGTCGTCGTAATGGGACCAATTATACTGGTGTGCCCTTTGAGTATTCTCTCTGATCAATGTTTTATTGGCTTAAACTGTTTTAATCACTTATAAATGTACTAATCATCTACATTTACAATATTATAATGATTAAATGTCTTAACTTCGCAATTTACGCAAATTACGCATTTTGAGCAAATACAATGCATTACACTTTTCGCGTGACCTGTGGTACTCACCCAAGAATGTTTATGCATTAATAAACTCTAAATTTTCAGCGCATACACAGCTGCTTGATAGTACCCACTTGTACCTAATGCTGGGTACATAAGCACCCCTGCGCTTAAGTCCTATTACTAGCAGACATATTGCGGTACGTACCATCAGATGTACCGCAAGCGTATTTGAGCCCAACTCGAGCACGCTGCAAGCTAGCGGCGAAATCCCAGCCCAACCACATGAAAGCAAGGCGCCAATGAGCATTTAAGGCATAAATTTAACAACGAGACACGTGTTGCAGTACATCATACACGTGCACCTTTCCAGTGGTTCCCAACTGAAGAAAACACTCACCATACAGGCAACTGTAAGCAAAGACAAAGGTGTACTTGCAGCTGCAATGGTATTCCCGGAGTCTTCTTAACCCAGTAAGGCCCAGCGTACTTTCCAAAGTACAGTATTATTTTCATTTTTAAATAATTAAAGAAGAAGCATACTGTGTTCCTTAGTACGCTATGCATGGCGTATTTGATCTATTCATCGCCAAACTTGGACAACTGCTGAACATAGCAGGTGCTGCTGTACATGCGCATTATTTTTTTGTCAAGCATAGCATATGCTTCTCGAAGATGATGTTTGTGTGGAAGCTTTAGAAAAGAATGGCGTAAGCGATGAACGCATGATGTTTTATATACAACAAATATTTACAGCGTCGCAAGAAAATGAATGTAGGTGAACTTTGTAAAGTACACTGGGCCTTTGTGTATGCTAGAGGGGTGTGCGCTTGTTCTCGAAGCACACACGATGGGTTTTTACCTGTAGTTCAACAAAATATTTTTTGTTGAACCAAAACAAAATATTTTTTGCTGACTACAAAAACTTCCGAGACCATTGCTGGTTAAAAATTATAAAGGATTACATCATCACTGGGTCCTTTCTTGCTGCCGAGAAAGATGACGACACTCTTATCTTCCCAGTAAATAAAGTAGCTAGCAGTGTTACAGTAAATAAGGATAAATAAAAATTCAATTAGATATCACAAGAACCTTATTTTAAAAGACATAATTTATGCAAGATTTTATTACGAATTGAAAAAAAAAAGTGGAAGGCAGCAGAAAACAACAAATACGATGCATATTCCTTTGCACATGGAGATGAGTAATACATGTGAAAGTAGCACAACCCACATTGGGGAACGAGGCGTCGACAAAATATATTGAAAGATGATAAAATTCTAACGAAAATCTTGCCGAACAAATGATACGACAGGACTGAAATGCAAGAACCGACTGTTATTGGAGGAGATGCCACCAGTCGAATGTTTCATCTACCACGGAACCAAATGCTGAATGCTTTTGATTTTATTGCTTGCATTCATCGTAAAATACCACGTCTACGCGTAGATCTGCATCACTAATATATTATAATATAGTACGCCTCTGAAAGCAGCACCAAAGTCCTGCCCCGTTACGCGTTGGAACCATGCAACAGACTTGAAAGGTAAAAAGACCTTCCAGAAAGAATATTTCCCAATAAAATGCTCATTTTGCTACCAGGAGGCTATGCGGGCTTGCGCAAAGTTTCATTTGACTCTTCGCTGCAAGCCTTCTTGTTTTTGGAAGCTCCAAAATATAGCATGTGCATTTGGTGACCTACTTCAGGTTTTGCTCCCAAAAAGGCCCAGCGTGCTTTATAAAGTACACTATCGTAGCGTTTCAATAAACAAAGCTCAATTCACGAAACTTCACAGTGTGTCTACAATGTGAAAATATAAACTATATAATAAGCATGTCCCGCTCTGTGTCGGGTCAGGATTTGCCGCTGCATGCTATCATTCAAACTTCGCCCCGCACACAGGGCGTTGCCGTCTGACACGCAGCAGGACGCGCTCAGTCCCGATATTGCCTGGATTTGATCTTCAATTCCGATGATCATAATCTCAAGTTATGGGCACGATATTTTTTTAATGCGACGCATTTCTTGCCGGCGGCGCTGTCCGTCCGTCCCGCGTCCCGCACCCCCACAGCGCATGCGCGTCGCCTCCCCCTCTCTCTTCTCTCCTACGCTCCCCCCCCCCTTTCTCTCCTCTAGGAATCCGAAGCGGCGCGCACGACAGGTGGGGCGACAGCTGCATACTCCGCTGGGGGCGCCACGGTAGTTCCGCGGTATGAAAATGACGGAGCGCGCGCGCCTCATTCTCTCTCCTGTGCAGCGCCGCGATGAGCGCTCGGGCCGCTGCAGCGGAACCATCTCCCGCTCAAGCTAACCATCTCCCCGCTGCTTCGCGTCCACACATGGTTCCCTTTAGCGGGAGATGGAGTAATTCTTTTGTTACGGCCTTGTCACGGCGACGGCGACGTAACATTTTTTTTATGGCTCACACAGACTGCCTTTGTGTGGCTCACACAGACACAGCCAGACACGCTGCAGTCCATGGTTCAAATCCCACTCAGAAGTAAATTTTTGCTAACGATGCAAATCATTTGCTATAACGCTAAGATAACACTTACGTGCGTTAACTTTACCAATTATGCATTTATTTTGCAGATATAAAGCGTCACAGGAGGGACACATTTGGCTGGAGTACTCGCCAATAAATGCTCATGCATTCAATCATGTATACAATATTTATGGCACATGGAACAGCCGACAAAGACTTAAGACTCAGGCGTTTATTAGCGCCCACCTGAGCCCAGAACGTAAAAGATGGCTCTCTGTCTTCGAACGCGCTCACGCGTGCGCTGGCCCGAAGCTCGTCCTCTTCTTCTTCTTTTTTTTTTTTTTTTGTAGCAAGAACGCGGGAAATTCAACCCACGAAGAAGCAAATGCAAGTAAATCAGCAAGCTGTACTGGAAACTTCACAGGCTGGCTAATTGGTAAAGAGGGGCGACTTGCCGACTTGCACTTGCCGGGTGACTTGGTGACTTGCCGACTTGCACGTGCCTGCGTTGCGTGTTCTTGCACACTGCCACTATACACCATAACTACAAGAAGTGTGCCATCTAGTCAAACGCAATCGCGTAAGGATAGCGATATATGGGACATATGAACATTCTCGGGTGAATTAGTGCCGGTGATACTTTCACTTTCACGTTGCAGGATACAAGAGGTTTTGCTCAACCAGACAATTCATTGTGCGCGGAAAGCGATCATCCGAGAATACGTACCATGTTGTGACATCATGCGATTGCAACACATTTTTAAAACGTGGTGCAGGTAACATGACTGTGCAGTGTTTCTAAAGGGGATGACCATGCCAATGCAACACACGATACCGCAGAACAGAATCTGACAGCCTAAGAGCCCCGTAGTCACCATGACGCAGAAACTTGAACTCACATCGACAAAAATAGGTAATGTCGTGTGCTGTTGGCGATAGTTGCCAACCTTTAACACCATTGTTCCAATGAACGGTTGCCAGCTGTCAACAGACCGCGTCGCCCAATCGGAGTGCCGGGTTCGCTCCGTGCGTACGGACTCAGCGTACACCAAATTTTGCGACACGATCAGCCTTGCGGGCGTCCGCACCGACCCCCACGCCGGCGGAACCTGGGTGGAACGGAGGGTGTATTGACGAAGTTCAGATCATTAACGCAGGCCCTTTCCTGCTAGGCGTCATTGCCAATGAAGCATTCGACGACGTGGAGCAGTTGCAGAGATGCTGGCTGAGAAACACGTAGGCGGGTAGTGAATTAACTTTAAAGTAAAGCCATACAGCGGGAAAGTCAGTAAATGGTGCGTAGCATAAATAGGTGCAATTGGAATGTATTCTCCAGTGCTGATCTGAGGTTGTAGCATAGTTTGTATAGCGCCCGCCTCACATGCGCAAGGTAACTAGTTCAATTCCAGGTGCCGGCTCGTTGAGGTAGAGGTTTTATTGTGTAAGAACGATGATTTCCTGACGTACGTACAATGAACATATTTTCGCTGGAGCTCTGCAGCGAACATCTTCATGTAAATAAAATTCGATTTTTCGCAGTTAAACCGCATTGCTCAAGGATGGGCTGAGCACTTAGCAGACATCGATGGCTTGAGTCACCTGAGGGGCGATTATGGAGAGAACCTCTACTTTGGCTCAAGTGGACCCACTCGTTTGAACGGTAATTCATCTAAATCAACGACATCAATCTTGCTTTTTCGCTCTCTATAGCACTCTAGCAGATCTAAAATAGACCGAAAATCCTTACTCTTTTGGCCAGCGACAAAGGAGGAAGAAAGAGCGAAAGGAAACACTATACGGAAAGACCATAAGGAAAGACCATACGTTAAACCATACGGGTGTGCCATCGGCTGCCCCAAACTGGTTAACGAGGGTTAGGAAAATTTAGAAAACGCAGCAGATCTGACGTTCCCTGTTAGACTCGATATAGAGCGAAGCTTTCCGTAAATGCATCAGGAGTGCTGAAACACGTGTTTGTGTTTATGTCTTGTAAACGAAACACATGTGTGTAATATATCGGTTATTCACGTGTGTTGGTGGGGGTCACTTTCGTGATTTCGCACAAAAGTAGGAGCACACCTTTCTGTGCCATTTGTTTGAGATATTCCACTTCTCCTTAGAGGCGCAGATGCGACCGTCCACGTGCTTGCCAGATGGCGCAACGCATGCACGACGTGTAGGGTGCCTCGATGCCCAGCGCCGCCGTCCAAGGTGGAGACAACCCCGCTGGCGCCGCCATATTGAGTCACACGAGCTGAGACTCAGCTACGCTTGTGTTCATAAATAGTGTTACTCGCGGCGCACTTCCAAGTGCTTTGCCTTGATGAGGATTTTTTTATCGGTGTCGCATCTGCACATCTTTATAACCCATAGCCGTTAACTCGTCGAAGGTCCAAGACGTAATGTATGGCGCCGGGAACATGCCCCAAGTTGCCTAATTCAATTTACATGTAATATGCCGTGTGTATGTTTGAAATACGCACTATTTTTTTTTTGCGCTTCGATGCTTGGTATATAAGGTTTGCGACCCCCGTGTGTGTAAAGTTTTTCTTTTTCGCTGTTGTATTTTGGTTTACACGTCACGCCTCCTTTACCGTAGCCAGCCACTCGCGCTCAGTGTATGGTTCCTTTGCGTTGCGCGTGCTCTTCGCGTTCGTTGCAATTATTTGACGATATCTACGCGCAATTTTGCTTTTTTTTGCCCACAAAACTGTGTGCTGACAGAATTAAGCTGGTGTAAAAATAACTGCGATGTGAAAATAAGGTTTAGTTAGTGCTGTAGAGAAACAAGTAACGTAACTTGTCTGTGTCGATATTGCGTAGTCCACACAAGAAACCAAACGATGCACAAAATACATTTACTTATAATGTCTAGTACAACCAATCATGAAAGAGATATGTACATGAAAAATTATATGTACTGTGTGGCGCCTGAAGGTTATGTTGAAAGACAAGATAAAAAAAAATTCGCAAGGTAGGCTCGACACACAATTCGGGATAGTGAGAGTTTTTTTTAATTTATTCATTACATGGGGGGGGGGGTTCAAGTGAGTACATCAACCTTATTACACACAATACAAATCGAAAACAAGAATGCAAACAAGAAAACGCAACCGCGGGTAATATTAATCATGATATCCAGCCAGAATACAGCAGCTACCATCGAATACGTCGCATCAGCCAAACACATCGATGGCGAGTACAGAACATTTTATAAATAACCATTAGAACACTGATAACTACATTGAAAAAATAAACAACACTGCATACATATCGCGCACAAAAACCGTAAATGAAACTAAGACAGTCAAATACAGATTAGCAATGTTTTTCACTTCGAAAATATAGTCCATGATGATGTAGGGCTGTTAACTTTAACAGACGGCGCCCATCCTGTCGATTTCCCTCGTACTGGTCCTCTTCAAAGTGTTTCTAAGTACAAGTAAAACAACAAAAGTGATTATTGATATGAAAAGTTGCCTTGTAAATACAGAGAACCCATTACAGTGCTTAAAAATAAATTTTCGCAGAAGTAATGCTGTATTACCTCGCTTCACACGTTTTGAAGAAATGCACAGGCTACAACAGACACCATGCCAGAAAGCGCCGAAACATTTTGGTCCCATGATGCCCCTTAACTCTACTACACCTGGGCATACCGTGCACAGGCATTTAAAGACCGTCACAGTACCCACTACGATCGGGAATGAGCACAAATGACCATCGGCTTACGAGCACCACGCTACAAATATATTCGTCTAAAAAATCAGCTATATAACGTAACAACCTGAGATCCGCAAGATATCTGCTGAGAATAGAGAAAATCACAATGCTTCGCTTGCCACGTACACAACAGCCGCTCTCCCCAGAAGAAGTACTGCTTTCTTTAGTCCCAAATAACCAGTAGCGAAAAAAGAAACTGAGGGGAAAAAGAAAAAGAAACAAGAGACACACGATGTGTGCTTCCCGTGAAAAAGTAAAATAGGTGGTTTACATGACGATTTGTAGCTAATGTAAGGCTATTTCGCGGCGAAGCATTTTCGTCAGTTCTTAAAATAAGGGTACTACTCGCATAGACTGCGCCGATCAAAACGGCAAAAGCCTATGCGACGCGCGCTCGCAAACCATAGGCTACTCGGCATCGGTGCAGTGCTTAGTTCGTGAGCGAACGTAGGTACGTGAGCGAGGATCAGAGAATACTTTCTTATTTAAATGAAAAACACGATGCGATAGTCTAAACTTTCTTGACACTTACCTCGCAAATGTAGGAGCTATCCGTTGCCTTCCAGTGATACCGCTTTACTTGGGCTTCCCATCTCTTCCTTCGCTCTGGGTCCCGGGGGAAGCGTAAACAACGAAGCCCTTTACGCGTCGATCCGGTGCACTTGGGAACACAACAGCCCGTCATGTCGACTCGATGCACTTGACAAGCTTGTCATTCATGCGGCTGAACACTGTCCAGCAAGTAGAAGCGTCAGCGAAGCATCTGCGCGCACTGTGTCTCGAACTAAGCACCGGCACCAAGCACTCGCAACCGCTCGCTGTGACTCAAGATGGCGTCGCAGCGAGAAAGCGGCGGCGCGGGTACGGTCAAAGGATGGCACCACCCTGAACGGCGGCGCTGGCATCGAGGCACCCTAACGATGTGAGGCCATTTCCTCCGCTGCCCTCTCTCCCTCTTATCGCAGCTTTCTGCGTCGCGACACCCTCGTCTTTCGACCAACGGCCAACGACCCACATGCGCAGGCCGGCTTCTCCCCTCTACGTTCCGCTGATACGGGCGAAGTAGTGTAAGCCACCCATTCTAGATGGCGCCGCCTTCCCGCAGCCGAGTGTGAGCTCTTGGACGAGAACGCACAACCAGTAGCAGCAGCAGCAGCAGCAGCAGCAGCAGGCATCAGCCATGGTCAGCTAGAAAGGCTCAAGGGGTTTCGCAAAGAAAGCTTCGCGTAAAAAAAAACACCGCATATCCACGAAGTGAATGATGATGAGGGGGCGAAGCACCGGGGGATCATTCAGTTAACCGTGAATCCACCGACGCCGGCAAGCAGACACAGAGGAGGCGAGAGCGCGGGAAGCGGCTGCAAAACGCTGGAAGCGTTCTCTACCTGAGGTTGGTGGCGCCGATACTCGGTTTAAGCGCGAGCTTCGCGAGCCGTCAGCTCCGGGTCCGCTGGCCGGCGTTGCCGTGCTGCTGCAGCTTCGCGAGCCCTCAGCTCCGGGTCCGCTTGCCGGCGTTTCCGTTTTGCTGCAGCTTCCCGCGCCCTGGACTCCGGGTCCGCTTGTTGTCTGTGTCGCCGTGCTGCAGGAGCTTTGCGAGCCCTCGACTCCGCTTGCATTTGAGGCGCCATTGTCGCCTTTTCATCCATAGCGGGGGCGCCATTATCAGAAGCGACCGTTATCATCCTTGGCTGAAGAGAGAAAGAAAGCGCGCGTCGGGAACGAACGCCCTTGTGCACCGCAGCGCCCCTAGGGGACTCCATGCAAACCAGAGCTACGGACAACGGACGACGAGGGAGGGACAAGGCTCGGCCTTAAGGTGCTTCGCCCCCCCCCCCCAGAAAAAAAGGAAAGGGTGGTAGGTATTAACTATGGGACCACGTGGTGCTGCCCATCCCGCCGGCGATCTCTCACTGAGGCCAAATGACTTCATAAAATATGCAAAAATGCATGCCCCTGTTGCTTTGCAAGCCTGTCGCGCATAGTCCGACAGTTGTAAATACTCGGCGAACAAAAAGAGTTCTAAGATTAGCTTTCATTGCAGCCTCAACAGTCTATCACCGTGATTTTGGTTTTCAATGTGGTGGTCACACGAGTACATCCGCTCTGTATACCTCTCAATTTTTGCGATTATTCCTTGGAACTACATCCCTGCTTCGAGCGTATCTGCAATGAAATCCAATCTGGGTCTTCACTCACTCATAATACGTCGAAGACTTTCTCGACCATAATTGTTAATGCGATTAGCTATATTTTCCTACTTTAGGTGGTTTAAGTCTATCTATCTATCAGCCTTTTACGCCTACCATGTGACCCAAGTTGTCTACTTGCTTGGGCCACTAGGTAAATGCTGGCGGTCATGATGCCGTCGAACTCGTTTCATCGTTGTCATTCCAACTTCCTCCTCCTACTCTCGTAATGCCATCGCTGTCATGCCGACATCTTGATTCCATTTCACCATGCAGTCATCATCATGCTGCCGTCGTATCATCGTCATCATTGCAGAATCGTCATTCCGCTGTCATGATTCCACGTCATCATATCGCCATAGTCGTTCTATAGACGCCATTCGTTATTCGTCATTCCCTCGCAATCATGCTGCTTTCATTCAACCACAATTATGAAACCATGGTCACGTCATCGTCATCAATGCTCCGACGTCATACAGTCATCGCCAATACATTGTGTCATACCATCGTCGTGATGTTACCATGGTCCTTTTATTGTCGCCATTTCAGCTTGGTCATATGATTCTCATCACACTATAGTCATCATTCAGTCATTGTCGCGCAGTCAATGTCATGCCGTTGTTCTCATGCTGTCGTCGTCATGCGGCCGTCGTTATACCATCATCATCATCTCATTGTCATGGTTGACGCTGCAGAGTGAGTGTCATTGCAAAGTGCGCCGATGGCGTAGACAGTGTACGCCGCATATAGCCGAAGCAGTCGAAATCTCAAATTGACCACTAGGGATGCTACAGGGTACGTGTTTCACGTAACTTGGGCCAAACTTTAAACAATGCAAATGCCACGTAGCTGGACCAAACCAGGGTAACCTTGTTAGCCGTCACGAGGAGATACTCAGATGATTATATGCATCCCGCATTATAAGCAAAGGAAAAGTGTCAACGAGAAAATTGTAGAGAAACACGAAAAACTCCAGATACAGCTTTCTGTTGCTCAATACGGGCTACATAAAAGATTTTTTTTCCGAGCGTGAAAGAAGCACGCGAATATACGCAAAATTGCCGGCCGACTGGCTGCTCAAGGCACTTTGCGTGTATTCGCGGACATGGCTGATTCTGGAGAAGGCAATGACGACCCCACCACCATCGAACCAGACTGTAATCACGCCGGGCAGGCTGGCTTCTGGACAACGCTGCGAGAGCCACCCACCTTTTCAGGGAAAGCGAACGAAGACGTCGACGACTGGCTGAAGCACTAGAAAAGAGTTAGCCGCCACAGCCACTAGAGCACTACGAAACAGCTTGATTACGTGTGTTTTTTTTTTCTGTTTTTTTAGACAGAACCGCGCTCCCTCTACTTTCAAAATCACGGGAACGTCCTGACAAGCTGGGATGATTTTCTAGAGGGATTCACTAAGTGCTTTCGGAACTCGATCTCTAAGAGAAAGAAGGCTGAGAAGACTCTTTCCCGAAGAGCTTAGTTACCTGGCGAAACTTGTACAGCCTACATAGAGGCTGTTGTGAAACTATGCGGAATCGTGAGCGCCACCATGTCCGACGAAGACAAAGTAGGACATCTCCTTAAAGGAATCGCTGAAGATGTTTATAATTTCCTTATAACGAAGGAAGACTTTCGTACTCCGTCTGATTTGAGGAGCCACTGCCGGGCATTTGAAGCGCTAAACTTGAGAAGGATTGTACTAAAGTTTGGATGCTTGGACAATGTTACCACTATTTCATGTTTGTCCGTCCCATCTCTTGACGACACCTCGGTGAGATGCCAAGTAGTTAAAGAGCTCGCACACCTTAATGTTGTTGACGACGCTCATGTGTGCAATCAGTGTGCATTTGACGAGCACTCTCAGTTGCCACCGTCCACCTGGGCCGGTATTTTGTAGCGATGATTTTCCGGTGATGATGCCTTTTCATGCTTATCGCGCTTTGTCAGTGGTCAGAGCGACGGTCCGCTCGCGTTATCAACGGGATCAGCCGGCCGTGAGCGGTGGATGATAAGACCAGTATAGAATGAGCCGTAAGGCATCGCTACAAAATGCCGGCCCAGGGCAGGTCAGAGTTACCAAGAACCTCGCAGAGCCTATGCTGATCGTCCGGAAAGCAGCAACTTGCGACCGCAACCGACAAGTCTGGGACGCCAGCAAAATGCACCACAACGATTGGTTCCGTGGGCAGGCTGCCTCCTACAACCAGCCTACGAGTTCTTACTCACCCGTGTCACTCATGTCACCCGTGAAAAGCCGCTACTCCCACGTCTGATACATCTGTGGTGTGCCTGGGCATATGCTAGGTATTGCCAGCGCCGCCAGCAGCATGCTTCACGGTTTAATGCCTATACACCCCGTGTTTCCGCTGACCCCTTTTTACAGTTCCTTCCAACGACTACAGCAGGGACGCGCGAACCGCGGTGACTCTCCTTTATTCGAGAGCAGCCTCATATCACGACCGACACCACAACGGCGCTCTCCGTCACCTCGTCGTCGCTCGTTGTCACCACCGACGTCTACAGCGAAGCTGTATATGACTAAGTTCTGGCGTATCGCGTCCGCGGACAAAACGACGCGTAGAACAACAATTTCCGGTTAATGTGCGTGGTTGTTTCCCGCCAGTTGTGCCTTAGCACAGGTGTCAAAACGGACGATGGATACCCCTCGCCACCGCCGATACCTCTTTCACAAGTGTCGCGATATTCGGCGGCGGCACGTCCCACCAATCGCTGTGCCCCTTTGTTTCGTGACGTAGAGATCGCGCTAGCGCTGTTATCAGCAGTGGTCCTTCGGACACGCTATAGGACGGACGCTCGTTTACCATCTTCTTCCAGGATGCTGACGTCAGGATCCTCACAATGCCGTGCAGTGTGTCGCGGCTATGAACGATGTGGCTCATACGCTAGGTTATGACGAAGGGTCAAACTTAGCGCAGCCAACGCACTATTTGGCCATCGCGCCGGGCGAAAACTATACGCTGGTGTCCTTGCCCTTTAACGAACATGCTCAAGATGCTTAATATAGTCAATAATGATAGTATATAAATTCACTATAGCAATATTCACTATGGCAGACCCACCATAGTCACAGCTTCGCTGGCTTCCATCTTCACAGTAGTGGAAGGGCTCTGAATTCTTACGGCTTTGTGATTCTGCCTATCGTCATTCCACTCCTTAACCCCGGCAGACCAATGGCCTCACGGAGCGGACGAATCGAACCCTTACCAACATGCTGTCAATTTATGTCACCGCTGACCCCATAATTGGGACGCCGTCTTACCTTTTGTAATGTACGCGTACAATACTGCCAAGCCTGATGTTACTGGATATGCGCCATTCTTTCTGTTTTACGCGCATACTCCCCAGAGCTTTCTGGACACTATTCTTTATTTATCGTCTCAAGAGATTCTTCAATTGCCCAAACTCTGTGTCGTCCTGAAGAAGCACGTCGACTGGCACATCTTAGGACGTTGCCCTCACAAGGCCCCAGCAAGACTCACTACGATGCCCGATATATCCCCGTCACCTTTACTCCCGGTGACTGTGTTTGCTTGTGGACACCTGTTCTCAAAAAAAGGGGATTGTACCGCAAGTTTCTCGCGACTTACTCTGGACTATTCTTATACTTACTCGCTTGAGTGATGTGAACTGTGACCCGCCGTAGTTCTTTAGTGGCTATAGTGTTGGGCTTCTAAGCACGAGGTCGCGGGATCGAATCCCGGCCACGGCGGCCGCATTTCGATGGGGGCGACATGCGAAAACACCAATGTACTTAGATTTAGGTGCACCCCAGGTGGTCCAAATTATTCCGGAGTCCCCCACTATGGCGTGCCTCATAATCAGATCGTGGTTTTGGCAAGTAACGCCTCATGAAAGAAAAAAAAAAGATGTGAACTATGTTATCGCCAAAGTGACGGCAAGTAATCGGCGTTCACGCGCGACGCAAGTCGTTCACGTGGCCAGACTTAAGCAGTACGATCACAGGTCTCTTTAGCTCGCTCAGTGAGCTTCGCCTGCATCCGGGGAAAATGTCACAGCACTTCGCGCCATAGCCAGGGAACGAAGAAGTAGGTTGGGGCGCATGGGCTCGGCTGTAATCCGCGCCGGCAACTCCTTCCCTGTGGCTTCCTCCCGGACCTCGTTTCACTCTGTCAATAAACATCTTTCCTAACAATAACTACTCCGCCTCTATGCGGGCATCCGTCGGGGCCGTTCTTCACACGATAACCTTATGGACCTCACAATGTCTGTTCAGCATGTGAAAAGCTATACGTGCATATCAGTGGCGCTATTTCTCGATGTGAAAGCTGCGTATAGCAACGTTGCGCATGACGGCATGACCCTGGGTGCTATTGGAATGGGTCGCTGCGTGCTTAAAAGGTTACTCGTCGGTCGTTCTCTTGCGCACACAGAAGGGGACCTTACAGCTGAACATTGCATGTACTCCGGCGAGCCTCAAGGAGGAGTATTAAACCCCACGTTGTCCAATGTGGCGCTCATAGATCTAGCTGAAGTTTTACCAAAAACAATCTGCCTTTCGACATATGCAGATAACATTTGTCTTTGGATTGCCGCAGTTACTCATCTTCAGGTGCGTGCGTGATTGTAGCGGTCAGCAACCTTGACATCAGCATAACTCTCAAACACATCCTTGACTGTATCGACCAAGAAATGCACGTTGATCGTCTTTCCACATAAACCTATGACGCCGTGTGCTTGCGTTGTAGTTTACGTTAAAGAACCCCAGGTGGTCAAAATTAATCCGGAGCCCTCCACTACGGCGTGCCTCATAATCAGAACTGGTTTTGGCATGTAAAACCGCTGAAAGAATACGAAGAACCACACTATCAAATATAGAAATGACCATTGATTCTTGAGTGTAATAATCGACCGAAACCTTTCTTGCCGCCCCCATCGGGCATACATGAAACAAATAATTATCAATTTCCCTTGTACTCATGGGCTACAAAACATGGGGCACATGTGTACATTTTTTGCTTCATTTACACAGAGCTCGATTCCTAAGATTTCTACGCTACAGCCGGCCATTGTTGTCAATTAAGTGCAATACGGATATTTGCTCACTAGAAAGCTTACAGGGCCAAGCAGTGTGCGCATGTTTAGGGCTTCCTTGCTGTGCTTCTGAAACATCTGCAACAATCGTGCTCGCCAAAGCTCATCCGATCCCAACATACGCAGCCGTACATTCACATACAAGGCTCACATACATTCATCTTTCCAGCGTCCCCAATCACCACTTGGCCCTCCTGCTCTCCGTCATTTTGGCAGCAGCGGCAGGGCGCGTCGCATGCAGCCCGCTGAATCCTTGTTTTCTCTATTGTCACAGGCTATAACCCTGTCCCAAAAT
Organism: Dermacentor silvarum; assembly: GCF_013339745.2. Lineage (NCBI taxonomy): Eukaryota > Metazoa > Arthropoda > Arachnida > Ixodida > Ixodidae > Dermacentor > Dermacentor silvarum. Next base: position 88,892,667 of record NC_051161.1, read on the forward strand.
TAGAGGCTGTGAACTACAAGCTTCCAAGGTGCCGCAAACTTCGTTGCTCTGTGCTTTTCCCTGACCTATAGCAGTCAACTTTTCAATCCGCGCCTCATCGCTGCCGACCACATCGCCGCAAGGATTCTGCACAAGCGCTGCTGTTATCATCTGCAGGCCACGGCCACAGCTGGGGTGGTGCCCTTCACTTTGGCAGCAGCGGCGGAGTGCATCGCATGCAGCCCGCTGAATCCTTGTTTACTCTATACTGTCACAGGTTGGTGACTGTTCTTCGGTGTTATTCCCATTGTTTATAGACGCTCCGCCGTTTGCTGTTTGCTGCCAGTGTGATGGGTTACTGGCGATGTAAACGTGACGTGCATGGTTGAAAGTGTTCTAGGTCGAGGTAAAAATTCTATTGTCTTTTGTTTTCTTGTTATCATGGAGCGGTCTAACTTATATCGATGTGTGCTGAGTGATGATGATCGTGCAGTGACCTGTACAGAGTGTGATTTTTTATTTCACGTAGCAACATGCTCTGACGTCACTGAGCAACAGTTTAGGGCAAAAAAAGTTTGCAAATAAGCACTGAAAGGGTGAAAAGTGTAGGGCGGGAAACAGCATGAACACAGTTACAAGAACATCCGATAGCCAAGTGGTCACTAGGCTTGTAGATAGGACCGCAAGTTATACATGCTGATCTAATTGCCGACTAAGGTAAACGGCATTGAAGAATCCATCCAGCTACTCTCAGATCGCTTTGATCTCATACAGCAGTGCCAGGACCGCCAAGAACAAGAAGTCAAAGATCTTAGGCGCAAAGTGGAGAATATTGAGAAATCCGGTGCCACAAAAGAGCTAGAACAGCTTCATGCTGATATCAAAGCTCTTTAGTGGCCTAGTATAATCTTCAACGTCGAAATCCACGCTATCTCTGAAACTAAGGGGGAAGATCTTCTTGAGAAAGTGAATGACTTGGTGCGAGAGCTAGAGCTAAAATTGTTAACTAGAGAAGACGTAGTAGCACTCCACAGACTGCGATCAAAGCCTGGAAAGACACCAGGTATTACCACGCGCTGGGCTCGCCATGAACTTAAGAATGCTTTCATGGCTAAAAGAAAGGCTCTAAACGGCCCCAACGACAAGCGGTACATATGTGAAAATATGACGTCTCGGTCTAGTAAACTGCTTACATTCGCCAAAGAATAGGCGAAGGGATCAGGCTACCAGTTCGTATGGCACGCAGTCTCTATATGACGTCTCGATCTAGGAAACTGCTTACCGCCTGCGTGCTTATGGCACGCAGGCGGTAAGATTCTCGTGCGTAGGGCACCAGGTGAAACCGCTGCAGTGTTTAAATGTGAAGATAACTTGAAGGCTCTACATTTGTAGATATGTGAAAATATGACGTCTCGGTCTAGGAAACTGCTTATATTCGCCAAAGAATAGGCGAAGGGATCAGGCTACCAGTTCGTATGGCACGCAGGCGGTAAGATTCTCGTGCGTACGGCACCAGGTGAAACCGCTGCAGTGTTTAAATGTGAAGATGACTTGAAGGCTCTACCTTTGTATACATAGACGTGCTGTTCGTTTGGTTGCTTTCTGAAGCTCATTTTCCTCATGGACAGTTCGCAACATATATCAAAAGAAAGATGGTTCACTCCTCAAGGCCTCGGTGAAAAACGACTGAGCTGTGTACACATGAATACCCAGTCGCTGAATAGTACAATTCTGGAATTATAAGCATACTTTGCTTATATAAACAGACACTGTGACGTTATGTTTAGTGATACATGGTATAATGAAGATTCTGAGGTATTTAAATTGCATAACAAAAACACATTTTACTTGAACAGGACTTCAAGACGTGGCGGAGGTGTCTCGTTATTGATAGATGACTCTATAAAAACTGATTTGTTAACTGATTTCTGTTGTATTACCAATGACGAAAAGATGCTTCGTGCTGAAAGCAAGTGTTTGCTTCTTGCCACGTGTTATCGTCCTCCTGACGGAGACTATTGAACGTTTTTCACTTTTTTAGAATTTTTTTTTGCAAGTGAGAATAGGCAGAGAGTTATAATTGGCGGTGATATTAACATTGGGGGGGGGGGGGGGGGGGGGGACATGAAAGGTGCTACTCGCAGAACAATAGACTTTGAAAGACTTCTTACATCTTATGGGTAGGCGAACGTTACAAAGCCAGAAACAAGATTAACCTCCTCATCAGCAACACTGCTCGACCTCTTCATCACAAACTATGACCCGGCCAATGTCTCAAGTGCCGTTTTAAGCTGCTGCGTAGGTGCCCATATGCTAATATGTATGTTTATTTATTTATTTATTTATGAGTACCTTACAGCGCCCTCATGGGACATTGTGTAAGGGGGGTAATACAGCATGTACATAATAGAGAAATACACATAGGTGAAATATTGATTATTACAAATGTAAGTGAACACACGAACAGAGAAACGCAAAATATACTAAAACAGCAAAGTGTAGTGTCTGAAGGCGTTGCACAAAAGATAATATAAAGCAACTATTTAAACACCAACAGTTTAACAAGATATGATAACTGCCGAAAAAGTATTACGCAAATAACTGTACACAGACGATAAAATAAAAACAGGTGAAAAAAGCATCGTCAAAACTATAAAAGCAAAAAAAAAAGCATACCGGTAACAGCATTGTAGGCACGGGTGAACGCGAAAGCGCCATACATCAAATTTCGGTGCATAAATATTTTTTTAGGTTGCTCAAGAACTTTGCGTGATCCCGCTCTGATGCGAGATCATCTGGTAGGTCATTCCACAAACGAATCGCTCGTGGAAGGGCCGAAAGGTTGAAAGCGTCGGTTTCACCGTACATGCGTGATAAGCTAAAGTTGTTATTTAGTCGGCGTGAAGTTCGATGAGCTAGATTAAGGTGAACAGATGGCATCATGCTGGTGTGGATGAGTTTGTGGAAAAGTGATAAAAGGGAAATGTCACGGCGAATTTTTAGTGGCTCGAGTGCAAGGCCTTGTTTAATCTGTGTTATGCTAGATGGGTAGCTGTAATTACGCGTAATGAATCGACTGGCTCTGTTCTGGATAGATTCTAACTTGTTAATTAGGTATTTTTGGTGCGGTGACCAAATGGAGGGGGCGAACTCGAGTTGCGGACGGATTAAAGCAAGATACGCGAGTTTACGTACATCGGAAGGAGAATTGTATAAATTACGGCGTAGAAAACCTAATGATTTGATGCGTTAGCACAGATAGAAGTGATATTTGTGGACCAGGATATT